>NW_023416315.1:76500837-76766385 GCF_014108235.1 Myotis myotis
GGAAATGTCTAGCAGTAGTGATGAGGAGTGTTTCTGGTGTCAGCCATTTGTAGATAAGGGACAGTCTTTCAGATTGAGTGTATGCAGATATGTGATTTCTATTTTTGCTACACAGATTTTAAAAATATGACCTCCATGTAAATAAAAAATATTTTAAATATAAGAGTTGTAGACAACTTTTTAATAAGAAACAGCTAGTTATGCTTTTCATAACTAATTGAGAACTGTAGTGGGGCCATGTATATTTTCAGTTGTTTTTGTATGACTTTTTTCCATAATCCTAGTTACAGGCACCTCTCACAGACACCAGAGAAGTGGAGTGGTGTTATGGGACAGCCCCCAGAGTTGGAGGGAGAGGGTTGTCCCCAACTTCAATTCTTGTCCTCTTGTACAAACGAATTTAAACGACAAAACTCCAGTTGATTGCATTGTGATAAACCAGTTTATTAAAGCAATTTAAGCAAGCAAAATTATTAAAGAAGCAAGGCAAGCAAATCTGTTTCATTTCATCCAGCTCCGAAGCGCAGATGGACTGTTCTGGCTAATCTGAAAAACAGATGTCTGATGCAGGTTCAGGGGTTATATACCCTCCTGTGTATAGGTTTCAAAGATTCTTTTGCTGAATATCTTGGTATAGATTAAGTCTCAAGATACTTTTTTTTTTTTCTCAATGTCTCCCCATTCACAGTACAAACCAGGCAGTGATCCTGAGCTGAGGTGTATATGGGGCAAGTTTACTCTGCCTCCTATTTCAAGATACCTGTTTATTCCCAGAATTTGTAAGAAGCAACTGGCAATATTATCTTGCCACGCCCTGAGACTGCTGGCTTCTCTGTTAGGGATTAAAAAAATCAAACTGCCCCTTTTCCCTTCGCCCTCCTTTCCTTCATTCTTACGGAGGCTTTTTTAACCATTTGCTCTCATGTATACTTGGCTGAGGAAGATAATAGCTTGTTATCTGTAGGCCAGCTGCAAATTGCCCACACTGTTTGGCCTTGTTTTAACTTTCCTGTCTCAGTTTCCCCATTCCTCCTGCCCTGGAATTTTCCTAGCTTCTTATCCTGAAACACTAGTCACATAATTCTGTTACTCTAATGAATGTTATTATGCTTGGCATCTTCTCTTTTTCCAAAATTAAAGTATCCATGTAAAAATTCCAAGAAAATGTAAAGGCTGTGGTTGTTAGGAATGAAAGTATGATCTCGATTCCATTTAGTTTTGATTTTTTTAACCTGTCTTGTGAATATATTTACTTTAGCAAATTTCATCAATTTATTTAGTCTCTGAATTTACTTATTTTATATGCCAAACTGATCAAAGCAATTAATCACATAAACCCATGCAGTTTATTAATTAATCAGAGAGAAATAAAAGTACATTAACCTGGTAACAGTGGTAAGTATCCTTGAGGTCATGAGATTATGGCTGATCTTTATTCTACTTTTCTGCATTAAAAAAACCATGTTTTTTAGAGCACTGACAATACAAAAGTAATTAAACAAGAGTGATACTGAAGCAGAAAAGGAAAACACAGGATAGGTTGGTTCTGAAGACTAAATCCAGAAAAAATTGTGTTACAAAGATTAGCCGTTATGAGCAGTATTTTAAGACTCAACAACTAAGCCAAGTTTAGATGTTTAATTCTTGTTGATTATTGAAATGGTTTTTCATAGTTTGGGACAAAGGGTGAGTTAGATTAGTGGTTCAGGATCAGCTGAAAAATATATTTGTAATTGATTTTTCTTTAGCAGACACCTAAAACAAGAGAATTGGAGAAAGGGAAAATCTTTTGAATTAGAGATACTTTTCAACTAAACCCAAAAGGTCTAAAAATGAAGGAATGAATGTAATGTTAGTGAACTGTCATTCTAGCAGATGAAAAAAATGAAAAGAGTTTAATAATCAGTAACAAAAGATAAAGGGAAATGTGACTGATAAACAGTCACTTCATTTAGGGGCACACAGTATTATAGTTATTTGATTTTGTTATTTTTAGTTTTCTTTGTATTAAGGCATCTTTTTCGGGAATGTTTTACATTTCAAAAGGTACAGTAAAAAAAAGTATTGGTGTAGATCCTTTGTTTTGTGGGGGAAAAAATGTAACAACACATATAGTGGATCTCGGTCTTAATTCCACATTAGTATCAACTATAGAACTTTGTGTAACAGGTATCTCTATTATTTTAAAAGTTTTGTGGATTATACAGTGGACAGAGGTGTTGAAGAACATTGAGCTAAGAAAGTACTGTATATTGGAGAAGGAATCTAGAAGAAAGGAAATCAGGTAAGAGACAGGAATATGATTTAGAGTTAATAGCATAAATAACAGTAGTGATCATGAAAATAGACAAAAAGACTTTCCGAAGTTCAGAATGAGGTGTTTTAGTTAAAGTAAAGAGGAAGAGTCAAAGATGATGCCAAGATTTCTTGCCTGGGAAAATAAGTAGCCATCACCATCCAGTTTGAAAATGTGTGTTGGGATAGGGGCAAGGAGAACAGAGTAGAAAGCAGGTTGGCCTGTCCTAAGGAAAGTGGTAATGCTTTAGTATGGAATGTGTCCCTTGGAAATGTATTGGAAGCCCTTTCTTTGGAAGTTGAAGCATTGATGAAGACAGATGAACTGACCAATGGAGTGATGATAACGTATAGCTAAGGATAGATCCTTGGAAGACACCAGTGTGCAATTTTACATAAATAAGTGCTCTCTTTCTACCTTGTGCTCTCATAAGCACAGTTGCTCTTAATTGTTTTTATCACTTACCAGTTCATTCGTCTGTCTTTCGTCTGTCATTCGGCAGTTCATTCGTCTGCCCACTAAACTTAGTTCCTTGAGTAGGATGCTGCCTTTTATCTTTGTACTAGAGGCCCAGTGCACGAATTCATGCACCAGTGGGGTCCCTCAGCCTGGCTTGTGGGGTCAGGCTGAAACTGGCTCTCCAACATCTCCTGAGGGATTCCGGATTGCGAGAGGGTGCAGGCCAGGCCGAGGGACTCCACCAATGCACAATCGGGGTCGGGGAGGGACGTGGGAGGTTGGTCAGCCAGGGAGGGACTGCGGGAGGGCTTCAGGGCGTGTCCAGCTCAGTCCTGATCAGCCAGACTCCAGCAGCAATCTAACCTACCAGTCAGAGCATCTGCTCCCTGGTGGTCAGTGCATGTCATAGCAACTGGTTGGCGGGTCGACTGCCCCCTGTGGTCAGTGCACGTCATAGCGAGCAGTTGAGCAGCCTTAGTATATCATTAGCATATTACACTTTGATTGGTTCAACGGCCGACTGGACACTTAGCATATTAGGCTTTTATTATATAGGATAGGATTCCTAGTACTTAGAACCATGCCTCATAGATTTAAGGCATACATACACAAAAACAAAGAGGTTAATATAGATATTTCCTATAGTTTAATCTTTTTATATTCATAACTTTCAAGTTTTAACTTTTGGATATCATTTTTTGTAATGAATTTATATCTTCTTAAATTCAGTATATTAGATTAATGTTACCCTTTTTGAAATGGCCCAAATTATCGTTACGAATAATATTCAGTTTTCTGTATATAACACTAAAATTTTGAAACTATAGATATAATAAAGTACTTTGTTCTTAATAAATATTGGATAAATGTTTGTTGCCTTATTTTACTGTATGCTGTGAATTTTATTTCTTCTTTTATCTGCTATTCCCCCTTTCCTACCCATTGGTTTCTACATACCAGTGTCAGCCAAAGATTAAAGAAAAAATAAAGTTTTGCCAAGTTAATCTCTCTGTACTTCAATTTCCTTATCTGTAAAGTAAAATATCTGCCTTAAAAATGAGATAAAAACTGATAGGGGTGTTGCAGTGGTGCAATGTGTGTCTCTATGTATGTTAGTGTTAGAAGATGGTAATAGTTTTTTGTATGTATGTAAATTTACTTATATTCTAACTTAGCAAAAAAAAAACATTTGAGACGCCAATATTAATCTCCTCAATCTTGTAGATGAAATTTATATTGATTGCAAAATTCAAACACCTGAGAACAGTTGATTTAAACTGTACTAATGTATTGTGCTTTACGTGCAGATATACTGAAGCCTATTGTAAGGGTTATTTTATTTTATTTTTTAAAAATATATTTTATTGATTTTTTGCAGAGAGAAAGGGAGAGGGATAGAGAGTTAGAAACATCAATGAGAGAGAAACATCAATCAGCTGCCTTCTGCACAACCCCTACTGGAGATGTGCCCACAACCAAGGTACATGCCCTTGACCGGAATCAAACCTGGGACCTTTCAGTCCACAGGCCGACTCTCTGTCCACTGAGCCAAACCGGTTAGAGCTGTAAGGGTTATTTTAGAATAGATGGCTAATCCCTGGGCCTTTAGAGGAAGGGGTGTCTGAGTATCCCTTATTCCCATTTATACAAAAATTCCTCTACTTTATAGAAATTCCTGTTCCTATCTATACAGAAATTAAGTCCCAGAGGTTGTTCATAAATCCTTTGTTTACATTAAATAAGTGATTTGTGTGGTAGTATACATATTGGTAAAGTTTCACGAGGGTATAACAGATGTTGATGCCATTGATTTCTCGCTTTTCTTGATTCTTTTTATTTCTCATACAGAATGTATTCAAAGGGTTTTACATTTTGAATTAATAATTTTTATCATAAATATGTATGTGAGTGCTCCAAATATGGAAGATACACCATGAGCCAAATTGTGTTTGTAGATACTAAGTTTTATCTATGCAGTGTTTTGTTTTTTTAAAAAAAGTAAATTTGACTCTTCAGGTTGCCCCTTGCCTCAGTGCTCTGTATATTATTTCACCAGGTAGTTGAGTTTACAACCTTGCTATAGACCTGTGATTGTGAACCATGGCTACAAAGTGGATTCATCTGGGGAGTATTAAAATAAATGACCAGTTCCCATTTCAATTAAATGAAACTTCTGGGTGATTCCACTGTGCAGCCAGAATTGAAACTATTGATAGAAATCTAACAAATAATACTGTTGCAGGGATTAAATAACTGCATTTAACTGACAAAAGACCACTAAACAAGTGGCTAGTATAGAGTCAGTGTATTTTGCTCTAGTGCAAAGCTTTGTTCATATTCATGAAAGTTTATCAATTAAAAACTCATAAAAAGAGGCAAGGTGGTTTAGTGTTTAGAAGCATACACTTTGCAACTTGACTGCCAGGTTTGATGTGTATCCTTGAGAAGGTGACTTAATCTCTCTGTACTTCAGTTTCCATATCTGTAAGGTAAAATATGTGCCTTAATGGGTTGGTATTAACATTAAGTAAGTTAATATTTGTTAAGTACTTGTCAAACTTCCCCTTTGCAGTGCCACAAAGAAGGAAACTTTATTCAGTGCAAAACAGCTCAAATGTGATACAGCATGGCTGTGAGGTGGCCCTGGGACCAGGTCCCTTTTCAGTTACTTATCCTTGTTCTACTCTAGTCTGGTCTGGTCTATTCTGTTGTGCTCTACATTGGTCTGCTGTTTTCTGCCCTGCCTCTCTCTGCACTACTCTCCACCTAGGGAATCTTCTGTCTCTGGTGGAAAGGGAGAGTGTGCTCTCTGAACCAGAGGGGAGCTGGTTTATATAGACAGAAGTCCCTGTCCCTGGTCCCTGATTGGTCCATCCTCATGCAAATAAGGACTTGAGATCTTCCCAGTTTGGTCCAAAAGGGTTGATGTCTTGATTGGTCTGAATGGAGCTGCTCCGATTTGTCAGTGAAGATGCTGATGGGGATATAGTTGCACAGCTTCCGTTAGACAAGCAATGTCTCAGTCCTGTTGGTTGAAATAAGATTCCATGAACTCAAGGGCAGGCTCAGATGGCAGAAACACAGTGTAGGAAGGCAGGTCAGTGCAGAAGGAAGGCAGCTTAGTGCAAGCTTCTCCCTGAAGTGTGGTTTGGGTGAGAGATTCTTTTTAGAGCTGCTAGCCTCTGGTTTGGTTTTGTTTTTAATTTAAGGTCAGTTAAGCCACCAGGAACCCTTCTTAGTAGGCAACTTCTTTCTCAGGGTTCCCAAACTTAAAGCAGCATCTGGCATATAGGAAGCCTTAAATTTGTTAAATATACAATATAAAAAACAACAGAGGTGCCCTCGCCGAATGGCTTAGCTGGTTGGAGCGTCTTCCTGTATACCAAAAGGTTTCAGGTTTGATTCCCGATCAAGGCACATACTTAGTAGGTTGCAGGTTCGATCCCGTTTGGGGCACATATGGGAGGCAACCTATTTTTTTAAAAAAATAAATTAATTTTTTACAGAGAGGAAGGGAGAGAGGTAGAGAGCTAGAAACATCGATGAGAGAGAAACATCAATCAGCTGCCTCCTGCACACCTCCTACTGGGGATGTGCCCACAATCAAGGTACATGCCCTTGACCAGAATCGAACCTGGGACCTTTCAGTCCGCAGGCCGACGCTCTATCCACTGAACCAAACCGGTTACGGTGGGAGGCAACCTATTGATGTTTCTCTCTCACATCAGTGTTTCTTTTTCTCTCTTTCAAATCAGTAAACATATCTTCAGATGACGATTAAAAACCCACAGAAAATAGGTGTATTAGTAGCCTGGATGCATTTAAGGACTATAACATTGAAGACTGAGTGGTCCCTGGAATTTCTACCTAGACTGTTCTATAGTCTGTTCTCCAGTATTAGAATGACTGTAACATTTTTCTTTTGCTCCCTTTTGCTTCCTACATTTATAAGTTTTTATGTGAAAGGTCTGACCTTTTTAATACATTTGAATATTGGTTATCCCCACCCCCCTATCCCCTACCCATCAGAGAAATGACTGGATATAAGAAGCAGGTAGATGTGCAGGTGGTTTCTTCATTTGATTCTCAGCTGCTTCAACACCACACACCTTGGATATTTTGTCCCACCTTGAGGTGTGTCACTGTATCAGGTGTTCAAGAATGCTGAGAAGGCTGGTCTGTGTGTGATTTAACTATGCTCTGAGACAATCTGGTCCTGAACACTTGTTAATGCTTTGGGATAGCTGCTGAATGTTTTTCTACTTGGGCATGAGCTTCTCTGTTTACCTCATGTTAGAGGAAATGACTTTAAAGGTTCTTTGAACTTGAACTTGGCAATCTGGTCATCTACAGATAATGTATCTTGCTTGCAGCCTGTATTTGGTAATGTGCCTAAATAAAAATCATATAAATTGTTAGTTATGAATTTATAAAAGTTCACTTGTTTCTGATACTCAAGTAAATCTTTTTTTATTTTTTTAAAGAGAATTTGATGACCCTCAAATTTAATGACATACAGTTTTTAGTTTGTAACTTTCATGATGCATCATTTTAAAAAATTTATTGAGGTACAATTTTATGTACAATAGGCTGCATCCATTTACAGTGTATAAATCAGTGGGTTTTGCCAGATGTATACTCCTATAAAACCATTACCAAAATCAAGATACAGAACATTGCCCTAGCCGGTTTAGCTCAGTGGATAGAGCATCGGCCTGTGGACTGAAGGGTTCGAGGTTCGATTCCGAACAAGGGCACATACTTGGATTCAGACTCAATCCCCCAGTGGGGGGCATGCCGGAGGCAGCCAATCAATGATTCTCTCTCATCATTGATGTTTCTATCTCCCTCTCCCTTCCTCTCTGAAATCTATAAAAATGTATTTTTAAAAAAGGTGCAGAACATTTCCTCATGCACCAATGCAGTCAGTCTTTCTCTCTACTCCTGTTTTACCAATTTCTTGTTATTATAAACTAGAGGCCCGGTGCACCAAATTTGTGCACAAGGGGGTGTGTCCCTCAGCCAAGCCTGCACCCTCTCCAATCTGGGACATCCCTCTCACAATCCAGGACTGCTGGCACCCAACGACTCGCCTGCCTGCCTGCCTGATTGCCCCTAACTGCTTCTGCCTGCCAGCCTGATCACCCCCTAACCACTCCCCTGTCAGCCTGATCGATGCCTAACTGCTCCCCTTCAGGCCTGGTCCTCCCCAACTGCCCTCCCCTATAGGCCTGGTCTCCCCCAACTGCCCTCCCCTGTAGGCCTGGTCCCCCCCAACTGCCCTCCCCTGTAGGCCTGGTCTCCCCCAACTGCCCTCCCCTGTAGGCCTGGTCCCCCCCCAACTGCCCTCCCCTGCTGGCCTGGTCGCCCCCAACTGCCCTCCCCTGCTGGCCTGGTCGCCCCCAACTGCCTTCCCCTGCTGGCCTGATCGCCCACAACTGCCCTCCCCTGCTAGGCTGGTCCCCCCCAATTGCCCTCCCCTGCAGGGCTAGTCCCCCCCAACTGCCCTTCCCTGCAGGCCTGATCATCCCCAACTGCCCTCCCCTGCAGGGCTGGTCCCCCCCAACTGCCCTCCCCTGCTGGCCTGATCGCCCACAACTGCCCTCCCCTGCCAGCCATCTAGTGTGTTGGAGTAATGGTCAGTTTGCATATTGCCTCTTTATTAGATAGGATTTGCTTTGACAGTAAAAGAAAAAAAAATTCTAAATCATCTTAAAACAGTGAATAAAGTCTCCAGAATATTGACTCTGAACCTATTACTTTTTTAAACCTTGTAACTCTTTTTTTGAGAACACTTATTTTGAAGTATTCAAATTTTACTGCATTTTCATCACTATTATCTGTTGACAGTTAACAACTGTAGTTTGAATTTAACTCTAGCAACTTACTGGATTTGTTTGTAATTTTGGTGTTTCCTATATTATTTGAGCATGGTGAAAATATAAATACTTTTTTCCCCATTAATGCGGCACCGTGATTAACTTCTATAGTTTATATAAGTTATAAACCAAAAGTAGTCTTTGCCTTTCTATTGGGAGAATCATGCTTGGTTTTAACAGACAGCATATATAAATGACAGAGTACTATAACTATGGCAGTTGCATATATGGGTGAATTGTAAGATGATCAAGGGGGAAGCAGATAAACTCTCTTGATTAATATGTGAGTTCAGTTTTGTTTTGTTTTTGTTTTTCAATTGAATTATTGAGGTGACATTGGTTCACAAAATCATAACATGTTTCGAGTGTACGACTCAATAAAACAGTGGTTCTCAACCTTCCTAATGCCGCGACCCTTTAATACAGTTCCTCATGTTGTGGTGACTCCCAACCATAAAATTATTTTTGTTGCTACTTCGTAACTGTAATTTTGCTACTGTTATGAATCGTAATGTAAATATCTGATATGCAGGATGTATTTAGGCGACCCCTGTGAAAGGGTCGTTCGACCTCCAAAGGGGTCGCGACCCACAGGTTGAGAACCCCTGCAATAAAACATCATCAATATACTGCCTCAGGTACCCATTGCCCAAAGCAAAGTCTCTTTCCATCCCCATGTATCTGCCCTTTGCTCTCCTCCACCTAATCCCATCCCCCTTTCCGTCTGGCTATGACCACATTGTTGTAAGTGTCTATGTGTTTTATATACCTATGTATATATTTTTTTCTTAATCCTTTCACCTTCTCTCATCCAGCCCCACAATAAGCCCCTACACTCCTCTGACAGCTGTCAGTCTGTTCCCTGTCTATGCCTGTTTTTATTTTGTTTGTCAGTTAATTTTGTTCATTAGGTTCCACATATAAGTAAAATCATATGGTATTTGTCTTTCTCTGACTGGCTTATTTCACTTAGCATAATAATCTCCAGATTCATCCATGCTGTTGCAAAAGGTAAGGTTTCCTTCTTTTTTACAGCCCAGTAGTATTCCATAATAATATTGTAAATATTGTAAATATTGTAATATTGTATAATATTGTAAATATACAATAGCTTTTTTACCCACTCATCTATCAATGGGCACTTGGGCTGTTTCCAGATCTTGGCTATCCTATACAGTAGGTCCTCAGGTTATGTCAGAGATTCATTTCTACGGTGCGATGTAATGCGATTTTCACCATAAGTTGGAACCCACCTACATAAGCACCTATGTCACTCACATGGAGCATATACACAGCAGTAATGAAGTGAAACAGTAAAAAAAATTTAAAAGAAAGATAACAATTCCTGACCTTTACTTGTGGTAAATAAATAATAAAAAACATAAAGCACATATGTACATACGTTGAAATGACATAACTTTATTTTTTTTATAAATAGGAGATGGTGACATAACCAGGAAATGACGTACGTCAAGTCCGATGTAATTTGAGGACTGTCTGTATAATAAAAGCCTAGTATGCTAAGTGTCCAGTGACTGATAGACTATTCAACTGATCAAAGTGTAATATGCTAATGATATACTAAGGCCGCTCAACCGTTTGCTATGACATGCACTAACCAGTAGGGGACAGACGCTCCAACCAGGAGGTTAGCTTGCTGCTGGGGTCCGGCTGATCGGGACTGAGCGAGACCAGCCAGACATGCCCTGGAGCCTTCCTGCGGTCCCTCCCCAACTGGCCAACCTCCTGAGTCTCTCCCCGACCCCGATCATGCATTGGTGGGGTCCCTTGGACTGGCCTGCGCCCTCTCGCAATCCAGGACCCCTTGGGGGATGTTGGAGAGCCGGTTTCGGCCGATCCCACAGGCATCTATAATAATAAAAGTGTAATATGCAAATCGACCAAACTGCTGAACAGCGGAACGACTGTCTAGATGACCTTCCAGACGAAGCTGGGGCTGCGAAGGCCTACTCTTCCACAAATCTTGCATCAGGCCTCTAGTTATAAATAATGCTGTAATGAATATAGGGATGCATATATTTTTTCTAATTAATGTTTCAGTTTCTTCAGATATATTTTCAGAACTGGGATTGCTGTATCAAAAGGCAGTTACATTTTTAATTTTTGGAGAAAATTGCTGTTTTCCACAGTGCTGTACCAGTCTGAATTCCCACCAACAGTGCAATAGGGTTTCCTTTTCTCCATCCTCACCAGCACCTGTTTGTTGATTTAGTGATGATAGGCATTATGACAGATGAGAGGTGATACCTCATTGTGGTTTTAATTCACATCTTTGATGATTAGTGACATTGAGCATTTTTTTTCTTATGTCTAACTGTCCTCTTTGGAGACATGACTATTCAGGTCCTTTGCCTTTTTAAAATTTAGTTGTTTGTCTTGGTGTTGAGTTGTATAAGTTCTTTATTGGCAAATATGTTCTCCTATTCAGTGGGTTCTTTTATCATTTTATTGATGGTTTCTTTTGCTGTGCAAAAGCTTTTTAGTTTGATGAAGTCCCATTTGTTTATTTTTCCCTTTGCTTTTCTTGCCTTCGGAGACATATGGGCAAAAAATATTGCTACAAGAAATGTCTGGCCCAGGTGGAGTGGCTCAATGGTTGAGTGTTGACCTATGAACCAGGAAGTCAGGGTTGAATTCCAGGTCAGGGGGGAACATGCTTGGGTTGCAGGCCTGATCCCCAGTGCAGGATGCAGCCATCAATGACTCCCTCTCATCATTGATATTTCTATCTCTCTCTCCCTCTCCATTCCTCTCTGAAATCAATAAAATATATATTTAAAAGAAAAAAAGAAATGTCTGAAATTTAGTGCCACCCTAAGGTATTTATGGTTTTGGAAATAACATTTAAGTCTAATCCATTTTGAATTTATTCTTGGGTATGGTGCAAGTTGTGTCTAGTTTCATTACTTTGCTCTATCCTTCCAATTTTCCCAACATCATTTATCTCATTGTATATTCTTGCCTCCTTTGTCAAATAGTAATTGACCATAGAGGCATTGGTTTATTTCTGTGTTCTCTATTCTGATCCATTGATCAATATACCTGTTCTTGTGCTAATACCGGGCTGTTTTGATTATATGGCCTTGTAGTGTAGTTTAATATCAGGTAGTTTAAACCTCCAACTTTTTTCTCAAGATTGCTAAGGCTCTTGTCTTTTGTGGTTGCATATAGACTTTTGGCATGTTTGTTCTAGATCTGTGAAATATTTCATTGCTTTTTAATAGTAATCTATAGATTGCTTTCAGTAGTATAGACATTTTAATGATGTTAATTCTTCCAATACATGTACATGGTATATGCTTCCTCAGTTTCTTTTTTCCAGGCCCTATAATTTTCCAAGTAAAGGTCATTTACCTCCTTGGTTAAATTTATTCCTAGGAACCTTATTTTTTGTTGTTGCAATTTTTTTTTTTTTTTGGAGAAAAGCCAGTGTAAAGTACTTTTATTACAATAATAAAACTTGAAACTCATTCATATGTAGTGCAGGGGAGGTGGGTGGGGGATGGGCAGCAATAATTTCTCTCACCAAATCACTACAGAGGACAGCAAAGGAGTGAGAGGAGGGAAGAAAAAGCCAGGAAACTTTGAGCTTAGCAGGGGGAGGTGAGCATCAAAAAACGGGAGATGCTGAAGCTGTGATGACCAGCGTCATTTTCTTAAGATAACACTCAAGGATTTGTCATGATGGCTGGGCTTTCATTGGGTTTTAAGTGTCTGCAAACAGCACCTTCAATTTAAACTTTCTATGAAAGTTCTTAAATTTAGGGAGTGGAGCCTGGGGAGCTATGACATTATAAAAGTCCTGAATATCTATTAGAAGGAAAAAAATGGGGCGGGGTATGGGGGGGGGGGGGAATTAGGCCCTGAAGAAGGCTTCAGAGGTCCCTGCTGGCCCGGGGACAGATACCTGAAGTGTCCAACATCGCAGTGAAAACAGTTTGCTTTTAAAAGGCAGCGGGTTTAAGGGGAGAGTGGGATGGGGCAGTGGAGGCCAGTGCTTTCCCCTCCCCACTTCAGTTTTGGGTAGGGCTCTTAATTGAACCTAAAGACATCTCTCAACTTGGATAGTTGGGCCCTCAACAGCGCCTTAAGCCTTAAGTCTGTTATGGCTTTGCAGCATAGCAGCAAGAATGTTTAATATAGAATAAAAATTTCACCACCCCCCAAAAAAATAAAAGATTCTTGCATCCCCCACAAACCAATTCCTAGTCTAAAGTTAACCCATTACTTGTGCTGTTAATAATACTTGACTAATATGTAATTGGAAACCTAGATCCAAAAGACTGAAACTGAATCTCAACCCCAAAACAAAAACAGAATAAAAAGAGTAACTTGAAGCTAATGGCATGTAGTTCAGGTCAACACACATAGGAAGAGAAAGGGGAAGAGCAAAGTTGTTTAATAGAACACATTCAGTTGGGGCAGATGTTTATACAAAGTGTAGTAGAACATCAGGAAAAGCTACGCACGGATTCGCGTGTGCACCTCGGGGGCACCAGATCCCTCCATGGCACATCCAAGCTCAGGAAGCTCAGGGAGTGGGCCATTCTTGTCATCCTAGTTTTAGAAGTTCCACATCTAAGATGAGAGTGGCATTTGGTGGGATGATGACTGGTGCACAGTGGCACCATAGGTATAGTTTGGGGAGATAGTCAGTTTGGCTCTCTGATCCACACTTATCTGGGAAACCTCTTCTTCCCAGCCTTGGATCACCTCCTGATTGCCTCGCATAAACTTAAAGGGCTTGTTTCTGTCCTGGGAGGAATCAAATTTCTTTCCATCTTCAAGCATCCCTGTGTAGTGCACCACACAGGTCTGGCCACACTTGGGGAAGGCGCACCCATCTCTGTTTCCGGGGGGATGGTTTCCACCTGCACTCCCATGGTGGCAGCAGTGGGCAGGGGTTGGGGTGGGTGGGCAGTGCGCAATGGACTGCGTGGACTGAGAGCGGACCTGGTGATTGCTTGGCTTTGCCTTGTCTCCTGTTGTTGCAATATTAAATGAGATTATTTTCTTAATTTCTCTTTCTCAGAGTTCATTATTGGTGTATAAAAATGCCACCAATTTCTGAATATAAATTTTGTATCATGGTATTTTTCCAAATTCACTTATTAGATCTGATAATTTGGGGGTCTTTTATGTTCAATATCATATTATCTGTAAAGAGAGACAGTTTTACTTCCTCCTTTCCAATCTTGATACCTTTAATTTCTTCTAGTCTGATTGCTGTAGCTAGGACTTCCAGTTGTATATTGAATGAGAGTGGTGAAAAGTGGACATCCCTGTCTTGTATCTGATTTTAAGTTTTTGCCCATTGAGTATGATGCTGTCTGTGGTTTGGCAAACATTACCTTTATTATGTTGAGGTATGGTCCCTCTATTCACACTTTGCCATGAGTTTTTATCATAAACTAGGAGCCCAGTGCATGAAATCCCACGGCCTGCCCACCCACCTGCTGCCCTGCCTTGACACCCGGACCTCTCCACCCAGAGCTCCAGCATGCCTGGCCCAACCTCTTGACTCCTCTGGCCTTCTCTGGTTGCTTCAAGCCCCGCCCTTGGTCCCTCCAGTCGCCTCAGGCTGGTTCCGCCTTCTCCGGACGCCTCCCCGCTTCCGCCCTGTCTCCAGAGCAACACCCCACCGTCCATGTGTAGGCAGTCTCCTCCTTAGCGGTCGTTACTGTGACACTGTTAGGACCAATTAGCATTTACCTCTTTGTATATATAGATGAATGCTATATTTTATCAAATACTTTGTATGTATCTACTGATACAATCTTCTTATTTTTATCCTTCAATTTGTTTATGTGTTATATCATGTTTACTGATTTGTGAATATCATACCAACCTTGTATCCCCTGAATAAATCTCATTTGATCATAGTATGTGATCTTTTTATTTTTTTATTATTATATTTTTAATCTTTATTGTTGAGATTATTACAGATGTCCCTTTTTTTTTACTCCCATAGCTCCCCTCCACCCGGTTCTCACCCCACCCCAGGCCCTCGCCACCCCACTGTCCCCATCCATAGATACTGCATACATGCATATAAGATCTTTGTCCAATCTCTTCCCACACCCCCAAACCCCTTCCCCCTGAGAATTGTCAGTCTGCTCCATTTCCATGCCCCTGATTCTATTATATTCACCAGTTTATTCTGTTCAACACATTTTTTATTCATTTGATTTTTAGATTCACTTGTTGATAGATATGTATTTGTTGTTCATAATTTTTATCTTTACCTTTTTCTTCTTCTTCCTCTTAAAGAATACCCTTCAGTGTTTCATATAATGCTGGTTTGGTGGTGATGAACTCCTTTAGCTTTTTCTTGTCTGTGAAGCTCTTTATCTGACCTTCAATTTTGAATGATAGCTTTGCTGGATAAAGTAATCTTGGTTGTAGGTTCTTGGCATTCATCACTTTGAATATTTCTTGCCACTCCCTTCTGGCCTGCATAGTTTCTGTTGAGAAATCAGCTGACAGTTGTATAGGTACTCCCTTGTAGGTAACTGACTGTTTTTCTCTTACTGCTTTTAAGATTCTTTCTTTGTCTTTTGCCCTTGGCATTTTTAAAAAATATATTTTATTGATTTTTACAGAGAGGAAGGGAGAAGGATAGAGAGTTAGAAACATCGATGAGAGAAACATCAATCGGCTTCCTCCAGCACAGCCCCTACTGTGGATGTGCCCGCAACCAAGGTACATGCCCTTGACTGGAATCGAACCTGGGACCCTTCAGTCTGCAGGCTGACACTCTATCCACTGGGCCAAACTGGTCAGGGCTGCCCTTGGCATTTTAATTATGATGTGTCTTGGTGTGGTCCTCTTTGGATTCCTCTTGTTTGGGGTTCTCTGCGCTTCCTGGACTTGTAAGTCTATTTCTTTCACCAGGTAGAGGACGTTTTCTGTCATTATTTCTTCAAATAGGTTTTCAATATCTTGCTCTCTCTCTTCTTCTGGCACCTCCGTAATTAGATGTTGGTACACTTGAAGTTGTCCCAGAGGCTTCTTACACTATCTTGATATTTTTGGATTCTTTTTTCTTTTTGCTCTTCCGGTTGGGTGTTTTTTGCTTCCTCATATTTCAAATCTTTGACTTGATTCTTGGGATCCTCTAGTCTACTGTTGAACCTTGTATATTATTCTTTATTTAAGTCAGTGTATGCTTAATTCTCACTGGTCCTTTTCCTTTTTTTGGCATTCTCACTAAGATCCTTGAAGGTCTCACTAAGTTCCTCGGAGGTTTCTAGAAGATTCTTGAGTAACCTTATAACTGTGTTTTTGAACTCTATGTCCAGTAGTTTGCTTTCTTCCATTTCTTTCATTTGTGACATATTTCTTTGTCTCCACATTTTGGCTGTTTCCCTGTGTTTGTTTCTATGTATTGGGTAGCTGCTAAGTCTCTTTGTGTTGATAGAGTGGCCTTGTGCAGTAGGTGTCCTATAGGGCCTAGTGGCTCTGCCTCCCCAGTCACCTCAGGTGGATACTCTTGGTGCACCCCTTTATGGGCTGTGTGCACAGTTTTGTTGTAGTTGAGCCTTGATTGCTGTTGGTGTCACTGGGAGGAATTGACCTCCAGGTCAATTGGCTGTGGGGACCAGCTGTGACTACAGTGGGAGAGCTGGTGTGCAGGAGACACCTTTATGGAGCAGGACTTGCGTCAGTGGGGCTTTGGTGCTCACTGAGTCTGCCCTTTAAGTGTGTCATTTATGGATGTGAAGAGTTGTAATCTGGTATGGTCACAGACAGTCCAGACAAGGCCTAGTTCTGAAGCAAGGCAGGCTGGTGCTGGTGCCGGGTCTTGGGCCTTTTATTGATAGGTTTGGGGTTCCCTGATCCAGCTGCAGCTTGATAGACAGATTTGTAAAACAAATTTTTCCTGCGAAAGGAAAGACTATTCATATGCAAAATCCGCTGTGCACAGCTTGAGTGGGGTTATAAATTGGGTGGGGCCAGGATCTCAGGGAATCACCAGGGTCAAGCAAACAGAAATGGCTGCCAGTCAGCTTTGCTCCAGGGAGGTCCCAGCACAGGAACAATGGCGGCTGCAAGCACCTTCGTCGGGAAGAAAGCCGCCCCAAGTTCCTGCCCCAGTGCCAGACAGTCCAGTTTCTCCCTGTATGTGTCTAGGTCGCCCAGCACTGGAGCTCAGAGGAAGTGGGAGCTTGTAAATTCAGTTCATGGTGCCGGCCTTTTAAGTGGAATAGTTGGGTCTCCAGCAGCCTGTGTGTCACTCAGCCCCAATCCACCCTTGTTTTTATAGTCCTCAGTTCTTGCTGCCCATAGGGACTTCTTTCCCCAGCTCTGGGAATCCTGGACTGGGGGTCTGGTGTGGGGCTGGGATCCCTTGCTCCTCCAGGCAGCCCCTGCAGAGGTGATCTCCTTCCCGATTAAAAAAGCTGCACACCCGGGTGCCGGACCAGCCTGTTCCACACTCCGCACCTCCTATCAGTGTCAGGGTGCTTTCTTCTCTAGTTGTAGTACTTCCCATTCAGCCAGCTTTCCAGCGGTTCTGAATGATAGTTGTTCTGTATTTTAGTTGTACTTTTGATGTGGTTGTGGGAGGCAGCAAATACAGGCATTTACCTATGCTGCCATCTTGGTTCTCTTTTTTGTGGCTTTTAAAATTCAGCTTCCCAGGTAAAATGAGAGGTTGGAAGGTCACTGTGTGACAGGGCAGGTACTGAATCTTCCATTGCCCATCCTTAGAATGCTTGAACACAAGCTGAACTGCTCCTCGGTGGCATCTTTGCTGGAACTGCCCATGAAAATGGTCCTTGACATGCATTCAGTTGAGCAGCTTTCACTGCTTTTCTAGTTCCATCTGGCTGCTATGGATCAAATGATATTCTTGCGGGCTGGCTTGGACCCTCTGAAACTTTGCAGCACCAAAGTGGATGTGGAGATTCTGCAAAACACATCATGGGTCTTGAGATAAATTTCATTTGTAGGGGAAATCACATTTCTTTAGAAACAAATGAAAGTGTTTTTGCACTGCTTGGGGACAGCTGCCTGAAGCCAAGGATGGTAGCAGCCTCTGCTATAATCTTGATTGTTTCCTTCCTTCTACTTACTCCGGGCTTATTGTTCTTTTTCTAGTTCTTTTACATGTGGGGCTAGACTTTTTATTGGAGACTTTTCTTGCTTCTTGAGGTAGGCTTGTAATGCTATGAACTTCCTTCTCAGAACTGCTGTACTGTGTCTCATAGGCTTTGGGTTGTTGTGTTTTCATTTTTATTTGTCTCCAGGTAACTTTTTATTGCTTTCTTGATTTCATTGTTAATCCATTCATTGTTTAATATGTTATTTAGCCTTCATGTGTTTTTCAATTGTTTTCTTGCAGTTGATTTCTTGTTTTATACCATTGTGGTCAGAGAAGATGCTTGATCTGATTTTAATCTTCTTCGATATATTAAGACTGAATTTGTGTTTAACATGTGGTGTATCTTTCAGAATGTTCAGTGTGCACTTGAGAGGATTGTATATTCTGCTTTGGGATGAAGTGTTCAGTAAACATCAGTTAAATCCATCTTGTCCAGTGTCTTGTTTAAGGTCACTGTTGCCTCGTTGGTTTTTTTGTCTGGAAGAGCTCTCCATTAATGTCAGTGGAGTGTTAAAGTCCACTACTAGATTGTATTGCCGTTAGTCTCTTCCTTAATGTCTACCATGGTTTTCTTTATATATTAGGTGGTACAATGTTGCATTGATGGATTGATCCCTTTAGAATTATGTAGTGATCTTTATCTCTTGCTATGTAATTTTTTTTTTTAATATTAGAAGTTACATGCTCCAAGCCTGTAACTTCTTTTTTTTTATTAATTAAATCTTTATTGTTCAGATTATTACATTTGTTCCTCTTTTTTCCCCCAAAACTCCCCTCCACCCAGTTCCCACCCCACCCTCCTCCCTCACTCCCCACCACTTTCCTCATCCATAGGTGCACAATTTTTGTCCAGTCTCTTCCCACATCCCCTGCACCCTTTTCCCCCCGAGAATAGTCAGTCCATTCCCTTTCTATGCCCATGATTCTATTATAATCACCAATTCATTCTGTTCATCAGATTATTTATTCACTTGATTCTTAGATTCACTTGTTGATAGATGCATATTTGTTGTTCATAATTTGTATCTTTATCTTTTTCTTCCTCTTCCTCTTCTTAAAGGATACCTTTCAGCATTTCACATAATACTGGTTTGGTGGTGATGAACTCCTTTAGCTTTTCCTTATCCGTGAAGCTCTTTATCTGACCTTCAATTCTGAGTGATAGCTTTGCTGGATAAAGTAATCTTGGTTGTAGGTTCTTGGCATTCATCACTTTGAATATTTCTTGCCACTCCCTTCTGGCCTGCATAGTTTCTGTTGAGAAATCAGCTGACAGTTGTATGGGTACTCCCTTGTAGGTAACTGACTTTCTTTCTCTTGCTGCTTTTAGGATTCTCTCTTTGTCTTTTGCTCTTGGCATTTTAATTATGATGTGTCTTGGTGTGGCACCCCTATAATTCAGATGTTGGTACACTTGAAGCTGTCCAAGAGGCTCCTTACACTATCTTCGTATTTTTGGATTTTTTTTCATCTTGCTTTTCCAGTTGGGTGTGTTTTGCTTCTTCGTATTTCAAATCGTTGACTTGATTCTTGCAATCCTCTAGTCTGCTGTTGGGAGTCTGTATAATATTCTTTATTTCAGTCAGTGTATGCTTAATTTCTAGTTGGTCCTTTATCACAACCTCGAGGGTCTCATTAGATTTCTTTAAGGTCTCATTAAGTTTATCAGCAGCTTCTAGAAAATTCTTGAAAAACTTTAAAAGTGTGGTTTTGAACTCTGTATCCAGTAGTTTGCTTTCCTCCATTTCTGTCATTTGTGTCCTTTTTCTTTGTCTCCGCATTTTTTATGCTTCCCTGTGTTGATAAAGTGGTTTTCTGTGCTAAGTGTCCTCTAGGGCCCAGTGGTTCAGCCTCTCCAATTACCTGAGGAGGACACTCTTGGTGCACCCCATTTGGGCTATGCTCACAGTCTTGTTGTAATTAAGCCTTGATTGTTGTAGTTATCACTAGGAGGAATTGACCTCCAGGCCAATTGGCTGTGAGAATCAGCTGTGTCTACAGTGGGAGAACTTCTGTGCTGGAGACACCCCTCCGGGACAAGACTTGCTTCAATGGGGCTTTGGTGCTCCCTGAGACTGCCACCTGAGTGTGTCCTTTATGGTTCCACGGAGCTGAAAACTGGATGGTCCCACTCTGACCTCTGGGTACACTGGCCCCTGGATCTATAGGGAGGTGCTAATCTAGCCTCTGCCTGAGGCTATCCAGCAAAAGCCTCCCTACAGGGCATGGGCAGGGCAGGTCCCATGGGATCAACATGGCGGGGCTAGCAGTTATGGCTGCTCTCAGAGGCCCAGCTTCTCAGTGTCTTGGCAGTCACTGCAAGCCCCTCGGAGAGAAAGCTGCCCTTGAGTTCCGACCACTGCCAGACATTCCCGCTTCTCCCGTATGAGCCTGGGTCCCAGAGACTCGCCCGGAACTGGAACTCAGAGCCTGAGACTCCCGATTGAAAAAGACAACCGTGCCCTCAGCTGCCAGCCCACTCCGCACGCACCTCCGCACCTTTGTATTTTACTTCCACACTGCGCCTCCTCTGAGTCTCGGTATGCTTTTCTCTTTCCTTCTAGTTGTAGAATTTCCACTCAGCCAGCCTTCCTGTGGTTCTGGGTGATGTCCTTTCCGTCTTTTAGTCGTATTTTTGAGGTGGTTGTTCGAGGCAGCAAACTCCGGTGTTTACCTATGCCGCCATCTTGGTTTTCCGCCTGTAACTTCTTTTCGGCATTTTTTTTTTTAAATCTATTATGTCGGGCTGATCGTGGTGGGGATCGGGCTGGTTGACAGCCACAGTGTGCGTCATAGCGACCTGTGGAGCTCCCGGTCAATTGAACTCCCACCTGAGGGGACAATTTGCATTAGCCTTTTATTACATAGGATGGGTCATGTATTGTTATCCATTCATCTACCCTGTGTCTTTCATTTGGAGCATTTAATCCATTTACCTTTAAGGTTATTATTGATAGATACTTATTTATTGCCATTTTATTCTTTATACCTATGTTTCTGTCACTATTTCTTTTCTTTTTCTTCTTAAAGTAGGCCCTTTAACATTTCTTGATAGACTGATTTGGTGGTAATTAACTTTCAGTTTTATTAGTCATAGTTATGTACCTTTTTTCTCCTCATTTAAGAAGCTCCTTTAAAATTTCTTGTAATATTGGTTTGATGGTGATGAACTTTTTTAGCTTTTTCTTGTCTGGGGAACAGCCAGGTGCCCCAGAGCAAATATGCTGAGCTGCTGGCCATCATCAAAGAGCTGGGAAAGAAGATCCAATCCACGTATGCGGGCAGCAGGAGCACGATGGAGAGACTGAAACGAGGCATCATCCACAGGAGAGGGCTGGTTCGGGAGTGCTTGGCTGAGATGGAGCGGAACGCCAGGTCCTAGCCTCCGAGGCATCGCGAAAGGCTTTCCATCTTCTTCCAAGAAGTGACAGCTCATGCACCCCCCCCCCCCCACCTCCTTCAGATGAAACTTGGTTTCAAAATGGTAACAGCTTGGTTTCTCCTCCCCGTGCCCCTCCCGTGGTTCATCAGGCTCCGAACCTCCCGTCGCTGAGATGGAGAAGAGATTTTTGCAGTTATTAGGTTTCCATGTTAGGAACTACCCAGGGCGTTTTGTGTTATTTTTTTTTAAAGCATTGATTTACATAATGCATGTCAGATACCTATCACAGCAAACCGCATTTGGCCTCCCAGATACCGGTTTTTCTCTTCTGGATATATTTCTGTTACTCACATGGTTCTTTATGTTTCTCTTCTGAGCTGATCCAATTCTGAGGGTTTTGTTCCAGCAAGTCCCGAGGCAGCGCTTTAGTAGCCAGTTCTGTTTGCCACACAGTATAAATTCTGCTCAATGTACTTTTTTTTTGCTTAAGCATTTGCATGACTATTAGTACTTCGAAGTCAATCTTTAAAATGCACAAGTTATAAATACAGAAGAAAGTGCAACTTATTGGGACCCCTGAAATTTCCCCTAAGGATGTATGTAGATTTCAGTTCCACCTTTCCCATCAGTGGATCCAAACATCTGGAAGAAAGTGACTAATAGTGTTTGCATCTTTGTAAGTATTTATTACTTAATGTAATAAAGCTTATTTTCATTAATAAACAAAAAAAAGAAAATGAAAGATCATGCTGATGGTTAAGGGCACACAGTTCCCCATAGAATGGCTACATACTGTCCATTTCTATGAAGACATAGTTCTGGTAACTAATATCTATCTATGCTACCAACAGATTATAATAAACTAGAGGCCTGGTGCACAAAAATTTGTGCACTTGGGGGGGTCCCTCAGCCCAGCCTGTGCAGTGTGGGACCCCTCAGGGGATGGCCACCTGCTGGTTTAGGCCCACTCCCTGGGGGGATCAGGCCTAAGCTGGCAGTCAGACATCCCTCTGGCAGCTCGGGAGCCCTCAGGGGATGTCAGCGGAGAGCAGGTCTAAGCTGCAATTGGACATCCTTAGCGCTGCTGAGGAGGTGGAAGAGGCTCCTGCCACCACCGCTGTGCTGGCAGCCATCAGCCTGGCTGTGGCTGAGCAGAGCTCCCCCAGTGGGAGCACACTGACCACCAGCAGGCAGCTCCTGCATTGAGCATCTGCCCCCTGGTGGTCAGTGTGTGTCATAGTGACCAGTCATTCCCAGTCATTCTGCTGTTAGGGTCAATTTGCATATTACCCTTTTATTATATAGGATTGTGATCAGTGGGGGAAAAAAAACAATAAGGGGTGGGGGGTGACATCGGAATTACCCAAACACCCCCCAACCCCTTTACCTGCCCAGACACCTAGGGTCCCTTTACAGCTGGACTGATCCCAGTGCTGCCCAGTGGCCTGGACACCAGGCCTGACCGCCTCTGTGGTTTGGCCCAAACATCTGAAGTTCGCATTAGTTGCCAACTTAAGAAATTGGAGCATTCATGTAAAGTCAGGATTCCCCACTTCTCTTTCTAAGGTGGCCGATTGGGCTACCAACCAAGGGTGGTCAGTGTCACTTCAACCCTAAGAGGAACCCCCAGCTTGGGGTGTGGTGAGGAGGAAGCTATCCATGCAGATAGTTCAGTTGTGTCAACTCCCGCTGACTGTGGCACAGCCCAACAGTGTGGCTGCTCAACTGGGAGGCAGCACAGCCATGAAACAGTGTGGCTGTTAAACGAGGCCCCTCTCCAGCTTTCAGGGGGCTCCACCTGCCCCAACCCAGTGTACCCCACTCTGCCCTTAGCTGCCCGATGCACCCCACTCTGCCCCAGTGAGACAGCTTCAGTGTTTCAGCTCTAGCAGACAGAACACGTCCCAGCAGAAAGGGAAAGTATAGCCCCGGCCAGTGTGCTCAGTGGATAGAGCCCGAGGATTGAAGGGCCCGGAGTTCAATTCCTGGTCCGGGCACACGCCTGGGTTTTGGGCTTGATCCCCAGTGTGGGGCATGCAGTAGGTAGCCAATCAGTGTTTCTCTCTCATCATTGATGTTTCTATCTCCCTCCCTCTCTGAAATCAACCTATATTAATAAAAGGGTAGTATGCTAATTAGACCAAACAACTTCCTAACAACTTTCCAGACGTCCTTTCGGACAAAGCCATGGTGGCGGGGCCAAGGAAGAGGCAGTTAGGAGCGATCAGGCCAGCAGAGGAGAGCAGTTAGGGGGATCAGGCTGGCAGGGGAAAGCAGTTAGGGAGATCAGGCTGGTAGGAAGGTGAGCGGTTAGGAGCCAGCGGTCCCAGATTGCAAGGGGGATGTCCGATTGGAGAGGGTGCAGCCTGTGCTGAGGGGAACCTTCCCCACCCCACCTCTGCACAAATTTCATTCACTGGGCCACTATTATTAAATAAGAGTGGTGAAACTGGATGTCACTGTCTTGTTCAGGTTCTTAGGGGAAATGGTTTTGGTTTTTGCCCATTGAGTATGATGTTCGCTGTTGGTTTGTCACATATGGCCTTTATTATGTTGAGGTATGATCAATCTATTACAACTTTGCTGAGAGTTCTTGTTTTTTGCCAAAAATGGGTGTTGGATTTTGTCAAATGCTTTTTCTATATAATCATGTGCTTTTTGTCTTTGAATTTGTTTATGTGATGTATCACGTTTATTGATTTGCGAATATTGTACCAGCCTTGCATCCCTGGAATAAATCCCACTTGATCATGGTGTATAATCTTTTTAATATATTGCTGAATGCAATTTGCTAATATTTTGTTGAGGATTTTAGCATCTATGTTCATCAGGCATATTGGTCTGTAATTCTCTTTCTTTGTAATGTCTTAATTTTTGGAATTAGAATAACACTGGCCTCATAAAAAGAGCTTGGAAGTGTTCCTTCCTCTTGGATTTTTTGGAATAGTTTGAAGAGGATAGGTGTTAGTTCTTCTTTGAATGTTCAGTAAAACTTCCCTGTGAAGCCATCCGGATGAGGGCTTTTGTAGGCTGGGAGTTTTTTGTTGTTGTTTTTTTTTTACTGCTTCAATTTCTTCAGTTGTTATTGGGCTATTCAGGTTTTCTGTTTCTTTCTGATTCAGTTTTGGAAGATTGTACATTTCTAGGAATTTGTCCATTTCATACACATTGTTTAGCTTGTTGGCATATACTTGTTCATATTGGTTTTTTTATAATCCTTTGTATTTCTGTGGTGTCAGTGGTTACTTCACTACTTTGGTTTCTGATTTTATTTATTTGGGTCCTATCTCTGTTTCTTGATGAGTCTGGCTAAAGGTAGAGCTTTGAGCTGATCTTGAAACTATATATCGGACAAATGATTACCAATTTCTTCTCTAAATTTATTATTTTAGTTTGACCATAAAATGTTTATTACCATTAATTTCAAACTAGGCTGCAGGACACATATATCTTTAAATTTGCTTTCTAAAAATAATTTTGGAATTCCCTGTTTGGGCAAAGTAAAATGTAAGAATTCATTGGAAATTTCCCTCTTCTTCCCTCTCTTTCCTCTTTCTCTTTCTCACTGTCTTTGTTTAAGATACATTCATATTGCCCTAACCAATTTGGTTTAGTGGATAGAGCTATTCTGGTCCAGGGCACATGCCTGGGTTGTGGGCCCGGTCCGATGTGCAGGAGGCAGCCAGTCAATGATTCCCTCTCATCATTGATGTTTCTATCTCTCTCTTCCTCTCTGAAATCAATAAAAACTGTATATATTTAAAAAATACATTCACGCCCTGGCTGGCTTAGCTCAGTGGATAGAGTGTCAGCCTCCGGACTGAAGGGTCCCAGGTTCAATTCCGGCCGAGGGCACATGCCTGGGTTGTGGGCTCCATCCCCAGTAGGGGGTGTGCAGGAGGCAGCCAATCAATGATTCTCTCTCATCATTGATGTTTCTATCTCTCTTTCCTTCTCCCTTCCTCTCTGAAATCAATAAAGAAATATATTTAAAAAAATACATTCATATTTTTATAGGAAGTCTATATAAGAAATGGGTAAGAATATAGATTATTAATCACAGTGAGTTAGTCATTACAAATGCAATATATTAAAATCATTGTAAGGCTAATTATTAATTATTGAGTGTTCTGATGGAATGAACTTGAATACATTTCTTATTCTTTTGACTACATGTTTGATGTAGATCTCAGGAAGTTCTTAGTTCTTTTTGATAATGAAAAACTATTACCCTTTAAAATAGGACCGTGTTTTAAATCCTGATTAACTTAATAACTAAATGATAATAAAATCCTTAGAATATAGTTTTAACATTTTTTATGTGTGTATGCAGTTTGAATATGTATATTGTGTACAGGTTGACCTTAATATTTCTTGACTTTTTAGAGCTCAAATTATAAATTACTTCAAAAATACTTTGTTTAAAGGGTAAATACCATTTATTTTGAATACTGTAAAAACATAACAGGTTGTTATGAAAAATAAACTGGATTTTTCATTCTATTTTTGTTTAGTAACTTTATTTTAAAATACTTTAGTAAGCTTTTAAGGATATTCTGGAAAGTGAAATTTTCTCATAACCGAATGCTAAGTATGTTTTTGGTTCAACTTTGAAACGACCATACATTTAATATAGTGTATACCTGGTAGTCTAGCTTGATACATTTTTGTTTAATAAATATATGATTTAAAAGTTCTGGTACCAGGGTAGTGCCTCGCCTGGAACATAGTGAACTTACCAGGTTCCTGTCACTACTATAGCATTTACCACATTTTATTATGTCTTCTCCCCTTCCTGTGATGTTGGTGCTTGCTCATTAGCTTTATTATTCTTCACTAGAGGCCCGATGCATGAAATTCGTACAAGGGGCTTGGCCCCCCGCCGCTGCCTCTGCCTCAGCCCCTGCCCGCAGCAGCTTCATCTGGAAGGTCGTCCAGAAGGACATCCAGTCTAATTAGCATATTACACTTTTATTATTAGAGATAGTGTTTGAAATAAAGTATTTTTTCAGCAAACTTGTTGAAAGAGTAAAAAGTATATACAGTTGCATTGTTCAGTCTCTATTAAGTATAATGCACTTTACTAATCGCATGTTAATTTCAGTATCAGTATACTTGGAGAGTCTGGAGACTCCTTAGTGAAACCATTAAGTTGAAGTTGTCTGCCATCAGTTGAATAGGCTTACAGACAAAATTGAATCCTTCCTCAAAACTTCATAGGAGCAGATAGCAAGCCTTAAAACGCTATAAGAAATTGACAATATTTAAAGAGAATTTTGTTAAGTGTGAAAAACTAAAGATCTAAACAGCTGAAGGGTAACAGGTTGCTGTATATTTACAGTTGTCTTTGCATCTCATAGCTAGTAGAATAATTCTAAAGTAAATTGAGTTTCACATTATACAATTACATAGTAGTAGATGCCTTTGGTGCCTCACAGAATATACCCTTAGTCGTCAGTTGGGGTGGACAGACACTGTGAGCTCAGAGGCCCCAGCCCTGACAGAGTTTCACTTTAAATGTGTGTTGCTTTTTTTTCTACTTTCTGCAACACTGCTGGAGTCCACTGTGGATGGTCCCTTATTTAGGGCCTAAGTATAGACTAGAACAGCGGTTCTCAACCTGTGGGTCGCTACCCCTTTGGGGGTCGAACGACCCTTTCACAGGGGTCGCCTAAGTCCATCGGAAAACAAATATATAATTACTGTTTTTGTGATTAATCACTATGCTTTAATTATGTTCAATTTGTAACAATGAAAATACATCCTGTATATCAGATATTTACATTTCGATTCATAACAGTAGCAAAATTACAGTTATGAAGTAGCAACGAAAATAATTTTATGGTTGGAGGTCACCACAACATGAGGAACTGTATTAAAGGGTCGCGGCATTAGGAAGGTTGAGAACCACTGGACTAGAAGTACCAGTTGTTAAGCAGTTGTTAACACTTAGTTAATGGAAGATGGTGACTGATAGATAAATGTTCCAGCCTCGCATCCGGTAGGTGAACAATTCCAGAAGCCTTCTAGATGCTTCTCTGTTGCCCACAGCAGCAACCTCAATAATACACTCTGGTATTAGCATTTTTTCCTTTCTTGTCTTGTTCTTCCACTCCCTCACTCCTGTTTCCATATAAACTACTTGTACTTAGGTCTTTCTCTTAAATTGTACTTTCTATAGACTTTAAATTATTAAAGCCAGAAATAGTGTTATAAACCATCATAGATAGGTTTATTAAAATATCATTAATCAAAATATTTGTTTCAAAAACTTAACTTCCTATAGTTTTGTACTGACACTGGTATATAACTACATCTGAAAGATGTTGCAAAACTGAGGAGGACTTTGAGTATTTAGAAGAATTTTGTTTGCCTACTTGTTTTTAGTGGGAAATTATTACCAATCTGCTACTTAACAAATTGAGAGCCCTGTCACTACACAAATATTAGATTAGTGATTAATGAAAATTTTGTTGTGTAAGAACAATACCCCCCAAAGGGAAAACTTTTGGGTTTTAAATCAGTGTTCAGGCCAAGACTGAGACTGATGCTTACCTGACTGTGTATGTGAGGGTATGTTTGTACGCTACTATTTTTCTTGATTTGTTCAAATTAGAAGGCTATTAGTTTGGTTTTCAACTCAGTACTTTTTGAACTCTACGCTTAAAATAACCAATCATTTTTCAAATTTTGAATAGATAAGTGTTGTTATAGTTGAACTATACAATTTAAGTTTATTCTGTCACCAAACAATTGCCTACATTTGAACGTGAGGCAAGAGAACTTAAATCTTTATGTCTAAGGACATTGAATGAAGCCACCTTGATAATTTTTGTTCACTCTTTTGCTTGAGGAAGAAAATGTATATTCTTAGAAAAGTCAGATTTAGAAAATTATGTTAAGGTCATTTATTTAGCCATAGCTTTCTCATACCTCTCTTTATAAGAACTCACATTGATATTTCAGATTTCATATTAAGTGTGATGACTGATTTAATTTTTTTAAAAAGATAATTGCTGGAAATAATACAGTGCCCAGATAATGTACCCAGTTTATAATTTTTATTCAGAACATTTCATAAAGACTCCAAACTTGGGAGAGGCTTTCAAGGTAGTTTCTTTAGTAACATTTTTGCCCTAGGATTACAAAAGTACAGTATACCTAAAGCAAGTCCAAATGTATAAATAAAATTATTTAACTTGCTTGCTAACTTGTATGGCCCTCTCATCCATCACCCCCTTTTCAGGACAGGGAACTGATAAATATGTAGAGACCCAAAAGTATAATTAACTTAATTTAATTTTTTTTCCTTGTTTTTAGTGGGAGATTTTGATAAGATCTGGCGAGAACATTGCGAGGATGAGGAAACACTTTGTGAATATGCTGTTGCAATGAAAAATTTGGCAGATAATCATTGGGCGAAAAGTTGTGAAGGTGAAGGACGTATTGAATGGTGTTGTAGGTGAGTGTTTTTATGAACTAGCATGTTTGGTTTCTAATGTATTGTTGACATGCTCCAATTTAAATAATGCTATGCATAATTTATTATACCAAAATAAAGTGTTTGAAAACAGTTGATGTCTTTGAAACAACTTCTTGCCCTTTGTTTCACTTCCTCTAGATTTATTTCATTCATCTTTTTAAATCAAAATATTTTTCTTTAACATAACTTTAAATTTTCTGCTTCAGCTTTATAAAAGAATAGCTTTAAAAGTGCATTTAACATTAATATGATAAAATATGAAATTTAACATGATTCATCATTAATAAGTTATAGTATAGAAATTTCTTTAGATAAATATTCACAGTTGGATTCAAGTAAAAGTGAGTACTTTTCTATAATTTAAAATTTGAAGACATCTTAAAAGTTTTAAAATCCTGATTTTTTTGTGTGTGTGTGATTCAGGGTATTCCAACTTTTATATTGACTTTGGATAATGTTTATTTTCTCATAGTATAGATTCTAATGTTTAAAACATCAGAAAGTGCAATACTGATGATCAGCTCTCTCAAAAGTTGATAAAATTATAGGAATGAGTATGTATATTGACTGAATTTTAAAATGAATTCCTGCCGAAACCGGTTTGGCTCAGTGGATAGAGCGTCGGCCTGCGGACTGAAGGGTCCCAGGTTCGATTCCGGTCAGGGGCATGTACCTGGGTTGCGGGCACATCCCCAGCGGGGAGTGTGCAGGAGGCGGCTGATCAATGTTTCTCTCTCATCGATGTTTCTAACTCTCTATCTCTCTCCCTTCCTCTCTGTAAAAAATCAATAAAATATATTAAAAAAAAAATAAAAAAATAAAATAAAATGAATTCCTAGAAAACAAAACATTATCTTTCTACATGGACAATAAGTTTGTGATAACTTCAGGTTTGTATTTTATATGTAATTATTTTTTATTAAAAATTTCAATGTTAATCTCATTTAAAAATTATGTAATAGTGTCTTTCATTCATTCAACAAATGATCTAGAGAAAAAGATGTATTTAAATTAGTTATTTTATTTATTCATTTAATAAGTAATGTATAGTGTTTGTTGTCTGCTGTCTATTAGTCATATCATAGACACTGGGAGTACAACAATCAACCAAACAGGCAAAATCCTTGCTCTCATGGAGTTTATATGCTAGTGGGGATTAGAGGCAAGAAATAATACATAAATTAAATATGTAATAGGTCAGAGATGGTAAGTGCAATGAGAAAAATGAAGTAAGGAAAAATAAAATAGTTTTAAGTAGGGTAGACAAAGAAGGCCTCACTGAAATAATGTGTGTAAAAGACCTGAAGGAAGTGGGAGAACAAGCTCTAATAATTCCAAAGGCCTTGAGGCAGGAGCATGCTGGCATGTTTCAGAAACAGCAAGGAGACCACCAGGGTGGCTAGAGCAGAATGAGAGGGGGAAAATGGTAGAAAATAAGATACTGAACAGCTAGTTTTTGTAGGGGCTTGTGGACTGTTGTGAAGATACTGGCTTTTATTCTGCATGAGATGAGAGGTCATTGGATGTTTTAAGAAGAGGAGTGATAGGATTTTTTTAGCCTTTTGAAATATCATTAATTCTTAAGAATTAATTGCTCTGTTAAGGTAGACCTATAGGAAGGTCAGGGTGTAAGTAAGGAAACCAATTTGGAGGCTACTGTAATAATCAAGGCACAAAGTTATAGTGAAACAGTTTTTCTTGGAGGGTGAGGAAGTGAATGGATAGGACGGTGTAATTGGATTAATGCTCAAATGATTATAATGACTTAAGAGAGTGACAAGTGAGATGAAAGTGTATACATTGTGGTGGTATGACAATGTGTAAGGAGAAAGTTGAATGTGAGGTGGGTAAGGAGCAATGAATTAAATAGGTGGTACCCTTAATGAGTTCTGGAATCAAAGAACTGTGGAGTTGGGAAACTATAGGAAGGAATCAGAATAATAGGAAATAGGGTACTTGGAATTGAAATGGTTTTTTTGGGGGTGGTGTTTGGTTCTGAGAGAAAATGGTTATAAATCTGACTTTTCTAAGAATACACATTTTCTTCCTCAACCTAAGAAATACAAAATCAGGTGTATTGCTAAACTAAATATTTCCCTTCTAACACAGAAGAATAATGTGATCCAATCAGGAAATCAGCACCATCACTACTTGAGATCATTATTCTTGGCTTTTAGCAACACTGCTTTTATATTAGTACTGCAGCCCGGCAGGTGTGGCTCAGTGGTTGAGTGTCGACCTATGAACCAGGAGGTCACAGTTTGATTCTGTCAGGGCCCCTGTCTGGGTAGCGGGCATGCAGGAGGCAGCTGACTGACGATCGTCTTTTATCACTCATGTTTCTATCTCTTTCTCCCTCTCCCTTCCTCACTGAACTCAATAAGAATATATTAAAAAATAAATTAGTATTACAGTACATAAGGTAAGTTCTTAGACTTTATTTTTTAAATGGGCTTTGATATTCTTATAGGAGTACTTGTTTGTACCTTCTACTTGAATAATGAATCTGCCTCCCACTTCACTCTTCTTTTTCCTTAGATATATGTTTTTATCAATAGTTATTGTATCTACCTATGTTCTGAAAGAGGTTATTTTAAGGTCAAACTTCTAAAAAAGAACATTAATAAGCATTTAGCTTAAACTGTTGAAAAAGAACTGTAGGTGGCAAAATACGGTAAAAGATTTTACTATGGGAAGTTGTCCCAAGAGGAGTTTTATAACGTCTACTTTAAACTTAAAAGTAGGTTGGGAAAAGCCTTCAAAACAATATTGAAACTTGAATTCTCTGTAGTTAGTTATAACTTGCATTATTTATACTTCCTTTCTCTGTTGACAGTTCTCAGGCAGCAATGTCACTTTGAAAGCTAAAATGGGCTTTAAAAAAGGGTGTAACAAGTTTGTTTCCAGTTAGTTGTACTTAAAACTTTATTGGAATTTAGCATGTGAGTTAAGTATTACTGACATTACCCTGCTAAGATTTTGTTGACCGGTTAGCTTGAAGAATTCTACATAAGATTTCTTTAAAAAAATAATAACATTTTATTTGTAATATGAAGTATTAAATACTAGGCACTAAATACAATATAGGGGGTAGGGGAGGCTGGGGGAAGGTCAATTGGAAAAAAAAGGAAAAATAAACAAACAAAATAAATACAATATAAAGTTATAGTTGTACCTTTAACTTTAAAAATTTGCCTTTTGTAACTCTTAACACAGAGAGAAACATACACTATTTCCTGGGCCATTTGAAAGTAAACAGCAGGTAACATTTCAACCTAACACATTTCCTAAGAATAAGGACATTCTTCTACAAAACCATAATACTATAATCACATTAAGAACAAAAGTAATTTCCTAAAATACCTATTTCATAAATTTAGATTTTTCTCATTGTCCCCAAAATGTACTTCATAATTTGTTTTTCTAAATCCAGTCAGGACTCCTGCATTGCATTTGATGATTACGTTTCTTCAGCTTTAATGTTTTTGTTTTCCATTAACATTAAGTTTTTAGAGAAATGTTAGTTGATTTGTAAAATAGCTTATAGTCTGTAGTTTATAATTGTTGGTTCAAGGTGGTAAATAGCATTGTTCAAATATTCTATATTTCCTCACTAATTTTTTTTTTTTGGCTTTTCTTTCTTTTAATTACCAAGAGATGTTTTCAATATACTATTTTTCTCAATTTTTCTGTGATAATTATTTGGCTCTTTAGAGATTTCATTTTTCTATTGAAGTTCTCCATATTTTTCTATTTAGTTAATATTTTTCTCTATTAAAAAATTAAAGCAGTTATTTTACAGTCTTTGTCATCCTATTCCAACATATAGTTTACCTGTGGGTCTGTTTCTTTTGGCTGTTTTTTCTATTATGTTTATCTGCTTAACTTATTACTGGTAATTAAAAAAAATACATATACTAGCATTGTATTTAGAAGAGACTGGTGTAAATATTATTTTTCCCAGAGAAGGCATGCTTTTTTCTGACAGGCAGCCAGGATGAGAAACAGAACAGTTTGATCCCATCAGATGTTAAGCTGGATTGAAGGTAGGTTACCTCTTTAGCTAGTTTGTTCACCTCTGGCATCAAATGCTTTGAGGACGAGTCCTGTTCTATGTATATTAAAAGTGCCATCCTCTAGTGCAGTGATGGCGAACCTTTTGAGCTCCGCGTGTCAGCATTTTGAAAAACCCTAACTTAACTCTGGTGCCGTGTCACATATAGAAATTTTTTGATATTTGCTACCATAGTAAAACAAAGATTTGTATTTTTGATACTTATTTTATACTAGAGGCTTGGTACACAAAAATTTGTGCTCTCAAGGGGGTACCTCAGCCCGGCCTGTGCCCTCTCGCAGTCTGGGACCCCTTGGGGGATGACCACCTGCTGGCTTAGACCCGCTCCCCGAGGGATTGGGCCTAAGCTGGCAGTCAGACATCCCTCTGGCAGCCCGGGAGCCCTCAGGGGATGCCCACTTGCCAGCAGGGAGCAGGCCTAAGCTGCAGTTGGACATCCTTAGCACTGCTAAGGAGGCAGGAGAGGCTCCCACCACCACTGCTGTGCTGGCAGGCATCAGCCTGGCTTGTGGCTGAGCAGAGCTCCCCCTGTGGGAGCACACTGACCACCAGGGGACATCTCCTACATTGAGCGTCTGCCCCCTGGTGGTCAGTGTGTGTCATAGTGACCAGTCATTCCCAGTCATTCTGCTGTTAGGGTCAATTTTTATATTACCCTTTTATTATATAGGATATTTAAATGCCATTTAACAAAGAAAAATCAACCAAAAAAATGAGTTCACATGTCACCTCTGACACGCATGTCATAGGTTCGTCATCACTGCTCTAGTAGGACTCTGACCAAGGAAGAATGCAGACAATTTTCTCTACTTTTTAGTTCCACTCCAAGACTCCAGTGCTATTCTCCTGCCTTTATGTACTCAAAAAGCTATGGAGGTAAGCAGGAGAATGGCGAGAACAATCTCTGCATTTGGTCTTCTTTTTTTTTTTTTTTTGAATATATTTTATTTATTTTTTACAGAGAGGAAGGGAGAGGGATAGAGAGTTAGAAACATCAATACGAGAGAAACATTAATCAGCTGCCTCCTGCACACCCCCTACTGGGGAAGTGCCCACAACCAAGGTACGTGCCCCCGACTGGAATCGAACCCGGGACCCTTGAGTCCACAGACTGACGCTCTATCCACTGAGCCAAACCAGTTAGGGCTGCATTTGGTCTTCTTAAGGATTCTGTCACATCATTTTAAGCAGCCATTAAAAGCTCGGCTGTTTTCTGTTTAATACAACAGAGTATCGCTCCCATGGTGCTGGGAGCCGGTCCATCCTTACTGTTTCAAGGGACCTGGCATATATGGCATACTGTTCTTAATATGTTTGCTCACCTTCTTGGCACTATGTGTTTTAACCAAGGTCTCTGAGAAAGGTTGTTTCCCCAGGTAGGGATTTTCCCCTGAAGTTAGGGAGGGAATAAAACCTCTTAACTAGTGCCAGGTGGGTAATTAATCACTTTAACTACGAACAATCATGCTTAAGCTACATAATCTTTACTCCCTGGAATGGAGATAAGAAACGCCCTAACCTTTGTAATAGAGATTGATAGGATTGAATCAACTGGTATAAATACAGATGTAATAAGACAGTAAGACACAGAACTTAGAATACGGAACCAAGAGAGACAGAACCTAGGCACAGAACCTACACAGAACGTTCTCTAGAGACAGAAGAACTTCGCTGGAGAGAACATGGCAAAAGATCCTGGACTGAACCTGACTACAGAAATTGGCAAGAGAACCTGACTGGAACCTGGCTACAGAACCTGGCTGGAGAGCCTAGAAAGAGAACATGGACACAGAACCTGGCTAGAGATCCTGGCTAGGCTGCTGATCAACTGAATGCTGTCTCCGTGTCATTCCTTCTTCGCCAACTCCGTCCACACCTTTGGGGAACCCCTGGACCCGCTGGGGTTGGACCCCGGCACCATGGAATGCTTGATCCTCTGCCGCCCATGCACAAATGCCCAAGTGCCTGTGATCCCTTCCCATCTAGGAAAGGCTTGTGTCCCTGAATTTAGTTCCCTTAGGCCTCTTTGCATCCTCAGTTCTCTCAATTTCTTTTTAATGTATTGCTTTTTAGATCATATATATATATTGATTTCAGAGAGGAAGGGAGAGGGAGAGAGAGAGAAACACCAATGATGAGAATCATTGATGGGCTACCTACTGCATGGCCCTACTGGGGATCAAGCCCACAAGCCCAGTATGTGCCCTGACTCAGAATTGAACAGTGACTTCCTGGTTCATGCATCAACACTCAATCATTGAGCCACAAGGACCAGGCTAGATTGTATAGTTTCTTTTTCTACTTACAGCACAACTAGGTGTTTTTTGTGATTATATCCTTATCCAAAACTTGCTTTATGTCCTATGTTTTGAATTTGTTTGTTTTCTCATGGTGCCATTTATTTTCATCTTTATTTCGTGAAAAAACTGAAAGTTGGGTCTAAACCAGGGGTGGGCAAACTTTTTGACTCGAGGGCCACAATGGGTTCTTAAACTGGACTGGAGGGCCGGAACAAAAGCATGGATGTAGTGTTTGTGTGAGCTAATATAAATTCAAAGTAAACATCATTACATAAAAGGGTACGGTCTTTCTTTTTTTTTTAGTTTTATTCATTTCAAATGGGCTGGATCCGGCCCGCGGGCCGTAGTGTGCCCACGGCTGGTCTAAACGGTTGATTCAGGTCACATGTTTTTGCCAAAAAAAACCTATTAGGTGAAACTGCATAATTCATATTGCATTACATTAGCAGGTTCTTATTGTCACATAGAGGCCCAGTGCACGAATTTGTGCACCAGTGGGGTCCCTCGGCCTGGCATGCGGGATTGGGCCGAAATCAGCTCTCCGACAACCCCCGAGGAGTCCTGGATTGCCACACAGCGCAGGCCAGGCTGAGGGACCCCTCTGGTGCAGGATCAGGGCCGGGGAGAGATGCGGGAGGTTTGCCAGCTGGAGAGGGACTGTGGTAGGCTCCAGGGCATTTCTGGCCCATCTCGCTTAGTCCTGATTGGCTGGACCCCAGCAGCAAGCTAACCTACAGGTCAGAGCATCTGCCCCCTGGTGGTCAGTGCACGTCATAGTGACTGGTTGACTAGTTGACTGTCTTTCCCCTGGTGGTCAGTGCACATAAAAGCAACTGGTTGACCAGTCGACTGTCCACTAGTGGTCAGTGCACATCATAGCGAGTGTTTGAGCGGCCTTAGCATATCATTAGCATATTACACTTTGATTGGTTGAACAGCCGACCACTTAGCATATTAGGCTCTTATTATATAGGATTATTTCACCACTAGAGATGCTAAATTTTGCCATTTGGTTAATATGGTATCTATTACTGGGTCCTTCCATTGTAAAATTATCTGGGGTTTTTTTGCAATTAGCAAGTAAAATGTTGGCTTATGGATCAGTCCTGTCTCCCAACAATCTTTCAATTAACAGGTATACTTCATTTATTAAGTCAATTATTTTATTTGGGACTGTAAAATGATTTTTAAAATTTGTTAAATTTTTAAATATTGTTCTTTGCATTTTAATGTATGAACAAAGAATAATAACATGTTCTCCAGAAAGGCTGGGTAAAAAATAAACATACATACATGTAAATCTTTCTGTTTAATTACCAATTTTCACAAGGAGTGATATAATAATTCCAATTATGACAAGTTTTGTGTTTTTTTAATTTTTGTAATATCACTGTATCCTCTTGGATTGTTATTTCAACTTTTTTCCATCAGTCTTTGGTGTTTTTTTAGTTTTGTTTTTGTTTTTCCTGTTCAAATTATTCCATATTTAGTCAGTGGGTGCCCTTCAAAGCTGACTTCTATGTTCTGACATCACCTTTGAGCACTTTCTTATATTTAGTACAAGTTGAGCCTTTAGTTTTCCTGGGCAAGATCTAGTATTAAACTGTTTATTCAAGGAGCCCTAGTTTCTTTTAGTGAGAAATGGCATTTATAAATCAAGATCTAAGCACTAGATATCCTGCTGTGGTGTCTTTCCTTCTAGAATTTTTCAGTGAAAAGCATTAGAAAAAATATATAGTCAAACTCGTAATTGATATTTTCTGTTCAAATGTAATATTACAGGATTTTTGCCTAATATCATATTCTTCTGTTACATTGAAGGACTTAATTCTGAATAACATTAACACATTTGCTTTGTCCTATGGTTCACATAAAATGGTTTCAAAATTACTGTACCAATTTTATTGTCTTTAGAACATATCCACTAAGGGTCATAATCTCTCTAAAAATTACAACAATTCTTTTGTGTGTGGTTATGTTACCAGTTGACTACACAATTGGTTTCATTTTACTTTCAGTTTTATGGGTTTTCCCCCTAATTTTCTGTAAATTTGGGGGACTATAAAACATTTACATGGTTCAAAAGTCAAAAGTTTATTTAAAAAAAAGTATACTCAGAAAAGGCTTCCTTCTATTTTCCTTGTTTCTTGTTTGTCCTATCAGTGTTTCTTTTTGTAGAAATAAGCAAATTCACACACATATGCATGTACATACACATACACATACTCACCCTTTCTTATTTATACTGTTTTGTGTCTTTCTTTTTTACTTAATAATACTAGAGGCCTGGTGCACGAAATTTGTGCCGGGGGTGGGGGTGGTGGAGTACCTCAGCCCGGCCGGTACCCTCTCCAATCCAGGACCCCTCGGGGGATGTCCGACTGCCAGTTTAGGCCCGATCCCTCTCGCAATTTGGGACCGCCGGCTCCTAACTGCCTGCCTGATCGCCCCTAACTGCCTCTGTCTCAGCCCCCACCACTGTGGCTTTGTCTGGAAGGATGTCCGGAAGATGTCCAGTCTAATTAGCATCTTACCCCTTTTATTAGCATAGATGTCATGGAGAGTACTCTACTTGGTATTGTATTAGTCAAGGTTCTCCAGAAAATTGTCTCGCTTGTTTGTGGAGACGCGTAAGTCTCAAGTTCTGCAGGGTGAGCTGACATTCTGCAGACTCAGGAGAATCACTGGTGTAGTTCCAGTTCTAAGATTGGCAAGCTTGAAACCAGGAAGAGCCCATGTTTCAGTTCGAGTGCAAAGGCAGGGAAAAGTCAGTATGCTAGTTCAAAGGCAGTCACGCAGGAGGACTCTCTCATATTCAGGGAGGGTCAGCTTTGTTGTTATATGTACATCTTGAACTGATTGCAGAGAACAATCTGTCTTAGTCATTCTACCAATTTAAATGTTACTCTCATCCAGAAACTTCCTCAGAGAAATATCCAGAATGTCTGACCAGATATTTAGGCACCTGGTGGTCCTATAATGTTGACATATAAATAACCATCACAAGTGTATAGATTTCTTCTTCTTCATTTTGATGTTATTACAAGTTTTCCTGTTATATATAGTGCTATAATAAATAACTTTATGTGTACTTTTTTTGTATTTTTGACATTTTATCTTTGGCAAATTTCTAGATGTGGAATTTTAGGATAAAAGACTAAATACCTATGTGATTTTGCTAGATATTGATAAATCACCCTCCATAGGGTGATTATATCATTTTTCAATTCCACTAGCAAAAAATGAGAGTACCTATTTCTCCACAACTTCACCAAAAGAGTATGTTGCCCACATGTTGAATTTTTGACAATCTGATAAATGGGAATTATTGTCTCTAGATTTAACTTATATTTCTCATATAAATGAGGTTGAGTATGTTTTCATATATTTAGGAATTACAGGCTTTTTTTTGTGAATTGTCTGGTCATGTTTTTGACACTTCTACTTTTTTTTAATTGTTTTTAGAGCTCTTTATATAATATACAGATAAGTGCTTGTTTTCTTTGACTTTTTAAAATATCTCATGCCATGCACATTTTTGGTTTGCCATGTATAAGGTTTTTATTTTTACATGATCAGATATATCTATCTCTTTCATTGCTTCCAGGTTTTGATTGATTTAGAAAAACTTTCCTGATTCCCAGACTATAAGAATTCCTATTAGCATTTCACTCATTTTTTTCTGGTGCTTGCATGATATCATTTTTTTATATTTAGATCTCTCACCTATTTGGAATTCAGTCTGGTGTTTGTTGTCAAATATAAATCTAACTTTTCCACCCAAATACTTATTTATGAAAATGTCGTTTTTGAAAAAGCCCACATTTTTTACTGTGATTTGACATAACACTTATATGATACCAAAGGTGCGGTGTACAAAATTTGTGCATGGGTGGGGTCCCTAGACCTGGCCAGCGATCAGGGCCAATCAGGTTCCCCGCCTCCTCCTTCCCTCACCACCCACGCGTCTCCACCACACAATTCCAGTCTCCTCCCCTCCTCCTTCCCTTGTCGCCTGCATCTGCCACCACCCACCCCTGGTTCCCCGTCCCAGCCCGAGGCCCAGCCCCAGTCAGGTGATTGGGACCTGCCGGCCAGGGGGAGGGATAAGGAGGTTGGCTGGTAGACCCCGCTGGGTGATTGGGGCCTGCCAGCAAGGGAGAGGGACCAACTGCCACCAAGGCGGGTGGGCGGCAGGCCAATTGGGTCCTGCCAGCCGGGGGAAGGGACCTGGAAGGTTGGCCACTGGCCCCAAGGAGGGAGCCAGCCCTCAGCCCCCCCTGAGAAAGGGGCTGCATCTGATGCCACCCACCCCCCGGTGATCGGGGCCTGCCGGACAGGGAGAGAGACCAAGAGGTTGGCCATTAGGCCCCAATCAGGTGATCAGGGCCTGCGGGCTGGGGGCAGTTCCCTCATTGAGTTTGCCCCCTGGTGATCAGTGCATGTCATAGCAACCGGTCATTTTGTTGGAATGATTGCTTAGGCTTTTATATATATAGATGCCAAGTTTTCCCATATAGTTGGTTCTGTTTTAGGACCTTCTGTTATGTTTCATTGCCTATGTCATTTAATCAGTGTTATTCTATAAACAGATCTTCCCCACCCCCTCCACTGTTCTTCTGAGTTTTCCTGGTTATTCTTTTTATTTTTTTAAATATATTTCTATTTATTTCAGAGAGGAAAGGAGAGGGAGAGAGAGATAGAAACATCAATGATGAGAGAGAATCATTGATCGGTTGCCTCCTGCACACCCCACACCTGGGATCAAGCCCTCAAGCCAGGCATATGCCCTGACTGGGAATTGAACTCTGACCTCCTGGTTCATAGGTCAACGCTCAAACATTGAGCCATGCCAGCCAGACATTCCTGGTTATTCTTGCCTTTTGTTTTTTTCTATGTGTACGTTAGAATCAACTGGTCTAAATAAAGTTTTTAAGTTTCTTTTTCTTAAACTTATACTTCTGGTCCTGTTCATTCAACTTCTTTGTTTTTTAAAAAAATATATATTTTATTGATTTTTTTTTTACAGAGAGGAAGGGAGAGGGATAGAGAGTTAGAAACACCGATGAGAGAGAGAGACATCGATTAGCTGCCTCCTGCACACCCCTCACTGGGAATGTGCCTGCAACCAAGGTACAGGCCCTTGACTGGAATTGAACCTGGGACCCTTCAATCCACAGGCTGATGCTCTATCCACTGAGCCAAACCAGTCAGGGCTACATTGAATTTTTTAATAACTGGAGAGAACTTATATCTTCATAATGCTGAATAATTGTATCAACAAAAAAGGTGTATATTGCTTTACTTTTTCTAGTCTACTTTTGAGCAGTAGTGTTTTAAGGTTTTGCATATATTGGTTATGCATATTTCTGGTTATGTTTATCCCTAGGTATTTTATCTTATTGTTGCTATTATAAATGTGATCTTTCCTTCCATTATATGTTAAAATAGGCTCTTGTATATTTGTGGAGACTTGACTTTTGTATGGTTTACACTCTGTTTTACTGAATTCTGTTACTGTTTGTGTTAGTTTATGATCGATTCTTTTGGCTTGTCTACATATGCTGTCATATCATCTGTGAATATACCGTTTTCTTTATTTTTTTCAATTCATTTGACTAATTAGTTTTCTTTTGTCTATTACATGGTTGTGTCTTATTCATTTAGCAATAATGTGTGTGGTGTGTCCTCATTAAATAAGTTACTGGCTTTTGGGCTGAGTGTTCACCAATTCCTATTTTATTGAGTGTTTTTATTAAGAGTAAGTGTTGAATTTTTGTTGAATGTCCTTTTCAGCATCCATGAATTTGAGTTTTCTTCTTAGATTTATGAATATAGTGAGAATATTCTTATATTGAATCACTAGAGTCCCGGTGCACAAAAATTTATGCACTCGGGGGTGGTCCCTCAGCCCGGCCTGTGCCCTCTCGCAGTCTGGGACCCCTCAGGGGATGACCACTTGCTGGCTTAGGCACGCTCCCCGGGGGATTGGGCCTAAGCTGGCAATCAGACATCCCTCTGGCAGCCCAGGAGCCCTCGGGGGATGTACACTTGCCAGCGGGGAATAGGCCTAACCTTCAGTCAGACATCCTTAGCGCTGCTGAGGAGGCGGGAGAGGCTCCCACCACCACCACTGTACTGGCAGCCATCAGCCTGGTTTGTGGCTGAGCAGAGCTCCCCCTGTGGGAGCACACTGACCACCAGAGGGCAGCTCGTGCATTGAGCATCTGCCCCCTGGTGGTCAGTGTGTGTCACAGTGACCAGTCATTCCCAGTCTTTCTGCTGTTAGGGTCAATTTGCATATTACCCTTTTACTATATAGGATAGAGGCCTGGTGCACGGGTGGGGGCTGGCTGGTTTGCCCTGAAGGGTGTCCTGGATCAGGGTGGGGGTCCAATGGGGTGCCTGGCCAGCCTGGGTGAGGGGCTGATGGCTGTTTTTATGCTGGCCACACCTCCTTTAGGGTGGGGGGTCCCCACTGGGTTGCCTGGCCAGTCTGGGTGAGGGGCTGAGGGCCCTTTTCTGGCTGGCCAAGGCCCCTGGCGACAGAAGCTCACAGCCTCTCCTTTTTTTCTTTTTCTTTTTTATTCTGAGATTTATTTACCTTCTATAATTGAAATTTTGTAGCCTTGAGTGGAGCTCAGAGCCGGCCAGGGTGGGCGAGAAGCTTGGCTTCCTCCATTTCCAGGAGCAACCCAAGCCTCCTGTTCGCTCCAGCTCTGTGGCCACAGCCGGCTGAAAGCAGGTATCTGGGGTTTATTTATCTTCAATAATTGAAACTTTGTTGCCTTGAGTGGAGCTCAGAGCCGGCCATGGCAGGAGGGAAGTCTGGCTTCCTCCCTCACTGGAGCAACCAAGCCTCCTCCTCACTCCAGCTCTGTGGCTGCCAGCTGCCATTGTGGTTGGGTTAATTTGCATATAGTCGCTCTGATTGACTGGTGGGCGTGGCTTAAGGCATAGCAAAGTTACGGTCAATTTGCATGTTTGTCTTTTATTAGATTAGACTAGAGGCCCAGTGCACAAAAATTTCTGCACTTGGGGGGAAGGGGAGGGTCCCTCAGCCCGGCCTGTGCCCTCTCGCAGTCTGGGATCCCTCGGGAGATAACAACCTGCTGGCTTAGGCCTGCTCCCGGGTGGCAGAGGGCAGGCCCAATCCCTAGGTGCAGCCCCTGGTTGGGCTCAGAAAGGGCCAATTGGGGAGTTGGGGCGCCGCCCCCTGTCATGCACAGAGCAGGGTGGATTAGGAGGTTGCGATGCCACCCTCAGTCACGCTCAGGGTAGGGCCAATTGGGGGGTTGGGGCACCGCCCCCTGTCACACTCAAGGCAGGGTCGATGGGGAGGTTGCGGCGCCACCCCCTGTCACGCACAGAGCAGGGTCAATCAGGGGGTTGGGGAGCTCCCCCCTGTCACGCACAGAGCAGGGACCATCAGGGGTTGGGGAGCTCTCCCCTGTCACTCACAGAATAGGGCCGATAGGGGAATTGGGGCACCGCCCCCTGTCACACACAGAGCAGAGCGGAACAGGGGTTGGGGCACCGCCCTCTATCACCCACAGAGCAGGGCCGATCAGGGGGCTGGGGCGCCGCCACTCTCATACTCAGGGCAGGGCTGATGGGGAGGTTATGGCTCTACCCCGTCACAAACAGAGCAGGACCCGTGGGGTGAGGGAGTTGGGGTGCCGCACCCTGTCACACACATAGCCACAGGGTGATCAGCAGATTGGGGAGCTCCCCCCATCAGGCACAGAGCAGGGCCGATCAGGGGGTTGGGGCGCCTTCACCTGTCATGAACAGAGCAGGGCAGATAGGGAGGTTGTGGCCCCGCCCCCTGTCACACACAGAGCCGCAGGGCGATCAGGGGGTTTGGGCGCTGACCCCTCTCACGCTGATCCCGGTGCTGGGAGGCCTCTCAGCTCCCCTGATCCCAGTGCTGGGAGCATATTACCCTTTTACTATATAGGATAGAGGACTGGTGCACGTGTGGGGGCCGGCTGGTTTGTCCTGAAGGGTGTCCTGGATCAGGGTGGGGGTCCCCACTGGGGTGCCTGGCCAGCCTGGATGAGGGGATGATGGCTGTTTGCAGCTGGTCACACACCCTTCATGGTGGGGTCCCCACTGTGGTGCCTGGCCAGTCTGAGTGAGGGGCTGAGGGCTGTTTTCAGGCTGGGACTGAAGCTCCCAACTGCTCCTTTTTTTCTTTTTTATTCTGGGCCAGCTTTAGCTCTGAGGCTTGACCCAGATGAGGGGATGATGACTGTTTGCAGCTGGTCACAAACCCTTCAGGGTGGGGGTCCCCACTGGGGTGCCTGGCCAGTCTGGGCCGAGGGCTGTTTTTAGGCTGGGACTGAAGCTCCCAACTGCTCCTTTTTTTCTTTTTCTTTTTTTATTCTGGGCCAGCTTTAGCTCTGAGGCTTGGCTCCAGCTCTGAGGCCTCAGCTGCTGAAAACAGGTATCTGGTTTGTTTCGGTTCTATAATCGAAACTCTGTATCAACTCCAGCTCTGAGATCCCAGCTGGTTGAAAGCTGGTTTCTGGGGTTTTGTTTAGCATCTATATTTGTTACAATGTTTGAAACTGCAGGCTCAGATGCCGGCAAGGCAGGCGGGGAACGTTGGAGTCCTCCGTCACTGAAGCAAGCATGCCTCATGTTCAGTTTAAGCTGCCTGGCTGCCGGCCGCTATCTTGGCTGGCAGTTAATTTGCATATCTCGCTGATTAGCCAATGGGAAGGGTAGCGGTCGTATGCCAATTACCATGTTTCTCTTTTATTAGATAGGATTCTTGTATTCCTGGAATGCATACTCTTTGGTCTGTTTTTTTCTATTTGCTAACATTTTATTTTACATTTTTACATTTATATTTATAAGTGATATTGTCTGTATTTTTTGTAGAAATTAGATCTAATTGTCATTGTTATTTTGCTTCCTAAAAATGACCTTAGAAAATTTCTCTTGTTGCTATGGTCTGGAACTATTTAAATAGTTTTGAGGTTATCTCATTTGTACTCGTGGGAGTTTACTTTATAGAGATGATTGAGTAACAACACAGAGATGTCAGTGCCATTGAAAGTGCCATTTATTACTTACATCCTGAGAGAAGGGGGCATGCCATTCCACACAAGTCCACAAGGGAAGCATCAGATTTTGTCAGAAGGCAGAAGCAGGAGTGAGGGGAAAGTACAGACCAGAGACGTTATGGGGTTTCTGTGAGAAAGGCAGAGCAGGGCAGTGTAAACAGTTTAGGAATGGCTAGTCTCAATAATTCTGGTGGGCTTTGGAGAATAAGAGCTTTTCCTTGTGTGGTACTGTACCAGGATTGATTTAGGGCAGAGAAAGTGATAGGTTGATGTCTGAGAGTAACATAAAGGAAATGCTGTCTTGCATTTGAGAGGCATGTTCCCAAGTTAGCTGTTCATTATCTTTAGCTAGCCTTGTGAGAGGTAGTTTCTCCCTAGGTATATAAGGCCCTCCAAGATATCAAAACATCATAAGATAAAAAAATAAAAACATGATTAATACGGTATTATCTGGTTCAATAAAAGTTTGGTAGAATTCCTCATTGGATTACTGGGGCTTTTTTAAAGTCTGTATTTTATATGTCAATTTTGGTTTTGTTTAAACTTACCATTTCCACCAATAACCAAAAGTCAAATGTAATAAATTTTCCTATATTCCTATATTTAGTATATATTCTTTGAAAAATTTTTCTTCTGTTTTCAGCTTTATTTGCAAAAGGCTGTGTAAGTTAAAGTACCAGTTTGTATATTTATTTGTTGGTCTCATTTTGTTTGTAAATCATTAATACCTTGCTCTCTTTTGGTTTACATTTTTCCTCCTAATCCTTTGTGTTGAATATTTCATTTATTTTTATTCTTTCATTTGTATTGCTATAACATTAAAGGGCTTGAATTTTCCTCAGGTCCTTATTTCAGTTGGATTCCTTAGACTCTGACATGTGGTGGTTTCATGATTATTTCTTTGTTTTTTAGAAGTCCTGTGATTTTTTTTAATCAGTATTTCCCCTTTGACCCCAGAGTTATTTAATTTTAAAAAATTTGCAGGTAGCCCTAGCTGGTTTGGCTCAGTGGATAGAGCGTCAGCCAGGACACACAAGTGTCCTGGGTTCGATTCTGGTCAAGGGAACATGCACGGGTTGCGGGCTCAACCCCCACTAGAGGGTGTGCAGGAGGTAGCCTATCAATGATTCTCTCTCATCATTGATGTTTCTATCTCTTCCTTCCTTTCTGAAATCAATAAAAATATATTTCTAAAAAATTGCAGGTGAAATGGATTTTTTTTGTTCTGTATTGTTGTTCTACTTTTATTGCATTGTGAACTGATGATTTTGTTTGTATTATTTTTCCTATGGCTCTTATTGTGGTTTTCTTCAAGACTTAATGCATGAAGTCAGTAAGTGAATATTTTGTCATTTTTGTGAATATTTTATGTGCACTTGATGATATGCTCTGTTTCATCAGAGTATATGTTAAGTATATAAGTATATATATAAGATGGTTAAATAGTGAAAAAATAAACATTATGCTCTATAGGGCTTTTGTAATTTTATTTTTCATTCACTTTATTGAAATGGTGTGTTAAAGTTCCCTGTTGTTAACTGTATCTCTTTCTCCATGCATCTCATGGAGTTTCTGCTTTGTGAGGATGGTTGCTATGATAAATGGCACATAACTATTTATAACTGTTTCATCTTCACTGAGAATTGAGGCCTTCAGCACTATAAAATACTTTTAAAAAATTCATTTAATGGTTTTATCCACTACTATTCTTTTCACCAACATTTCCAAATCATCTCACAAATGAAGTTCATCTTCCAGTTAGATTCTTTGAAAACAGCTTGCTGAGTTCTTAGACAACAAAACCTGTTTTTCTAAGGTTTTGTTACAAGATGCACAGCTTGGTTAGATATGAAATCTTTGATTCACACTTTCCCTCAGTTTCTGGACAAAAACATTTTAACTTGGATTTATATGATTGTTTCTTTGTGATTAGATTCAAGTTAAGTATATTAGCAAGAATATTACATAGGTTATAGCAGCGGTCGCCAACTGGACCACCAGTGGTCTGCGAGGTCTGAAAGGTTGGCGACTGCTGGTTTAAAAAAACCTTTGGAGAAGCGGTCGCCAACTCGTGGTCCGTGGACCACTGGTGGTCGACAAGGTTCTAAAAGTTGGCGACTGCTGTTATAGTGTCCTTCCCAGTATACTACATTATGTGGGAATGCACATGGTATCTATACTGAGTTGACAAGATATTTTCCCCCTTTCAAGTAGACTTTATTTTATAGAGCAGTTTTGGGTCGCAGCAAAATTGAAATCTTTCTGTCTATATTCATGGCATAATTCTCCAATTATTTATCTTTATTATGTTATTTTAAAATTTTAAATGTGAAGTGTTCTTTCATATCTACAGTTGCTTATTTAATATAATTAATGTTGAAGTGTTATGTTGCAGGTTTCTTCTCATGTCTATTTCTGTTTTCCATATTTTTGAGAATTTTTATTGGGATAATATTAGTTAATAAAATTGTATAAGTTTAGTGGATTCCAAAATGGCGATGGAGTAAGTGGAAGCTGCACTGACACTCTCCCAGGACAAAACTGGAAATACAACTAAAATACTGAAAAACCACAGTGAAAAATCAACTGAACACTAGCTGGAGAGAACCCTGATAACCTAGGATGGAAAGTAGAGACCGCATAGAGACTGGTAGAAAGTGCCAAGGTATGAAAAGGCTGGCGGGGCTTCCAGAGACAGCAGCTGAAGATCCAGATAAATATCTTAGCTATCAGGGTGGGGGAAGTTCCCACTGAGAACTCAGGGGTCTACATACCAAGCTGGGCCCCCCAGCCCAGAGCACCAGAACTGAGAAAAGTGCCAACATAACATCTGGCTCTGCAAAGCAGCAGGGTTGCTGTCTGCCAGCCAGAGATGGCTAGAAATGCAGGCAACCTCTTATAGGGCCAACACACAAAATTTTGTGTGCAACACTCATCTTGGGTTCTGGTAGAAGGTGGACAGAGTGGACTGGAGTGGTGTGAGCAGAAGCCAGAATTGGGGGCTCTGGGGCTGGAGCTCAGAGGGCAACCATTTCAGTCTCTTGTGTGGAGACATTCTCTCATGCTGCAGAGGAAATATTTCTCCAGCGAAACTTGATATCCACCAGGTTAGAAAGAAAAATTAAATCAGAGAACCAAAAAGGAAAAACAATTAAAAAACAGGACAGCTTAAGGGAGCTGTGGGCCAACATGAAAGGTAACAATATTCACGTAATAGGAGTGCCAGAAGGGAAGAAAGTGAGCAAGGGATAGAGAACATGTTTGAAGAACTATTTAATGGCAGAAAACTTCCCTCACCTGGTGAAGGAAAAAGTCACACAAGTCCAGAAGGCACAGAGAGTCCAAGCAAGAAGAACCTAAATAGGTGTATGCCCAGACTCATCATCATTAAAATGCCAAAAATGAAAGACAAAGAGTGAATCTTTTTAAAAATATATATTTTATTGATTTTTTTTTTTTTTAGAGAGAGGAAGGGAGAGGGATAGAGAACTAGAAACATCGATGAGAGAGAAACATCGATCAGCTGCCTCCTGCACACTTCCTACTGGGGATGTGCCCACAACCAAGGTACATGTCCTTGACCAGAATCGAACTTGGGACCTTTCAGTCCACAGGCCGTTGCTCTATCCACTGAGCCAAACTGGTTAGGGCCAAAGAGAGAATCTTAAAGGCAGCAAGAGAAAAGCAATGTGTTACCTATAAAGGAGCTCCCATAAGGCTGTCAGCTGATTTCTCATTGGAAATTCTACAGGCCAGCATGAAGTATTCAAGGTAATGAAAAGTAAGGATCCAAAAGCAAGATTACTATATGTGTAAAAGTATAATTCAAAATAGATGGCAAAATAAAAAGCTTCCCAGACAAGAAAGGACTAAAGGAGTTTATCACCACCAAACCAACATTGTGAGAAATGCTAAAGGGAATACTCTAATGAGAAGAAGAAAAAGAGAATCATATGCATGACGAATTAAAATGGCAATACATCACTACCTACCAATAATAATATTACATGTAAATGAATTAAATGCTCTAATCAAAAGACATAGGGTAGCTGAGTGGATTCAAAACATGACCCTATTATATGCTCTCTATAAGAGACCCGGCTCAGAAGGAAAGACACACAGGATGAGAGTGAAGGAATGGAAAACATTTTCCATGCAAATGGAAATATAAAAACACACAAAAAAAGCTGGGGTAGCAGTTCTCATATCTGACAAAATAAACTTCAAAATAAAGGCTATCACATGAGCAATAAACATCACTACATAACGCCAAAGGGATCCATCCAACAAGAGGATATAACCCTGGTAAACATATATGTACCCAATATAGGAGCACCAAAATATATAAAAAGAACTGCTGTCTATATTCATGGAGAACTTTAAGAGAGATGAACAGCAATACAATTATAGTAGGGGACTTTAACACCCCGCTGACTTCACTGGATAGATCTTTAAGACAAAAAAATAACAATGAAACAATGACTCTACGTGACACACTGGATCGGATGGATTTAATTGACATTCATATGACATTTCACCGCAAAGATACAGAATACATATTCTTCTTAAGTGCACGAGTCATTCTCAAAGATAGACCACATGTTAGAACACAAAACAAGTCTCTACAAGTTCCATAAGATTGAAATCATATCAAGCATCTTTTCAAAACATAATGGAATGAAATTAAAAATGCACTACAGTAAAAACACTCAACAACATTGACACACATGGAGTCTAAATAGCATGTTATTAAACGACGAATGTGTTACCAATCAGATCAAGAAAGAAATAAAAAACTTTCTGGAAAGTAATGAAAACACAGTCAAAATCTCTACAGTGGTTCTCAACCTTCTGGCCCTTTAAATACAGTTCCTCATGTTGTGACCCAGCCATAAAATTATTTTCGTTGCTACTTCATAACTGTAATGTTGCTACTGTTATGAATTGTAATGTAAATATCTGATATGCAGGATTGTCTTAGGCGACCCCTGTGAAAGGGTCATTCAACTGCCAAAGGGGTTGCAACCCACAGGTTGACAACCGCTGCTCTAAGACATAGTGAAAGCAGTCTTGAGAGGGAAGTTTATAGTACTACAGGCCTACCTCAAAAAAACAAAAACAAGAAAAATCAATAATAAACTATTTAACCCTGAGAATTAGAGAACAACAGAGTTATTAAAAGGAAGGTAATAATAAAGATCAGAACAGAAATTAATGACATAGAGAAAACTAAAAAAAAAAAAAAAGCTATAAAAAAATCAATGAAACCGATAGCTAGTTCTTTGAACAAATAAACAAAATTGATCAATCGTTGGCCAGATTCATTAAGAAACAGAGAGGACCAAAATAAATAAAATAAAAAATGAAAGTGGTGAAGTAACAACTGACACCACAGAAATACAAATGATTGTATACCAACAACCTGAACAATGTGAATGAAATGGACAAATTCCTAGAAAAATACCATCTTTCAAAACTGAATCAGGAAGAATCAGAAAACCTGAGTATGCCCACAACAAATTATGAAATAGAAGCAATAATCAAAAACTCCTAGCAAACAAAAGCCCTGGTCTGGATGGCTTCAAAGAACAAATCTTCAAAGAATAATTGACACCTATCCTCCTCAAACTATTCCAAAAAAATCCAAGAGGAAGGAACACTTCTAAGCTCTTTTTATTAGGCCAGCATTATCCTAATTCCAAAACCAGATGAAGACACTACAAGGAAAGAGAATTACAGGCCAATATGCCTGATGAACATAGATGCTAAAATCCTCAACAAAATATTAGTGAATCGCATCCAACAGTATATCAAAAAGATAATACACCATGACCAGATGGAATTCATTCCTCTGATACAATGCTGGTACAATATTTGTAAATCAATAAATATGATACATCACATAAACAAATTGAAAGACAAAAAAAATCACACGATCATATCAATTCACGCAGAAAAAGCATTTGACAAAATCCAACACCTATTTTTGATAAAAACTCTTCAGTGAAGTGGGAATAGAGACCACTCAAAATTAAGGCCATATATGACAAACCTACAGTGAACATCATATTCAATGGGAAAAAAACTAAAACCATTTCCCCTAAGAACAGGAACAAGACAGCGATGTCCACTTTCACTACTCTTATTCAACATAGTACTAGAAGTCCTAACCACAATGATCAGACAAGAAGAAATAAAAGGCATCGAAATTTGAAAGGAGGAAGTAAAACTCTCATTACTCGCAGATGACATGATACTTTACATAGAAAACCCTAAAGACTCCACCAAAAAAATTACTAAATTTAATAAATAAATGTACCAACATAGCAGGATACAAGATTAACACCCAGAAATCTGTGGCATTTATATATACCAATTCTCAGAAAGAGAAACTAAACAAAACAATCCCATTTACCATTGTAACAAAAAATTTAGATACTTGGGGGAAAAAACTTAACCGAGGGGGTAAAAGACTTATACTTTGAAAACTATATGATGTTGAAACAAGAGATAGAGGAAGATATAAACAAGTGGAAAAGTATACCGTGTTCATGGAGTGGTAGAATTAACATCACTAAAATGTCTATACTACCCAAAGCAATCTACAGATTCAATGCAAAATCCCTATTGAAATACCAATGGCATATTTCACAGATCTAGAACAAATACTCCAATATTTTATATGGAACAAAAAAAAAAAAAAGACCACGGATAGCTGAAGCAATCTTGAGATAAAAGAACAAAGTTGGAGGGATCACAATACCAGATATCAAGTTATACTACAAAGCCACTGTAATCAAAACGGCCTGGCACTGACACAAGAACAGATATATAGATCAATGGAACGGAACAGAAACCCCAGAAATCGACCCAAGCCATTATGCTCAATTAATCTTCAATAAAAGAGGCAAGAGCATACAATGGAGTTAAGACAGTCTCTTCAATAAATTGTGTTGGGAAAATTTGTAGAGATACATGCAACAAAATGAAACTAGACCACCAACTTAAACCATACACAAGAATAAACTCAAAATGGATAAAAGACTTAAATGTAAGTTATGACACCCTAAAAATCCTAGAAGAATTCACAGGCAGTAAAATCTCAGACATCTCTTGTATCAATATGTTTATGGATACATCTAGGAAAAGGAAACTAAGGAGAAAATAAACAAATGGAACTACATTAAAATAAAATAACTTCTGCACAGCAAAAGAAGTCATCAATAAAATCAAAAGGGAGCCCTGTGTATGTATGAATGAATGTATTTGCCAATGATACATCTGATAAAGGGCTAATTCTCAAAATATATAAGGAATGCATACAACTTAACAAAAGGAAGACAAACAATCCAATTAAAAAAAATGGGCAAAGGACCTAAGTAGATCCTTCTCCAAAGCGGACTTACAGATGGTCAAGAGACATGAAAAAATGCTCAGTGTTGCTGAACAGAAACATGCAAATTAAAACAACAATGAGGTATCACCCCACACCAATCAGAATGGCTACCATCAACAAATCAACAAATGACAAATGCTGGTGAGGATGTGGGGAAAAGGGAACCCTAGAACACTGCTGGTGGGAATGCAGATGGGTGGGGAGGGGAGCACATCTATAATACTCTCAATAAAGGTTAAAAAATAACCCTCAAAAAAATTAAGTATAGAACTGCCATTTGGCCCAGTGATCCCACTTACAGGGATATATACTAAGAAACCTGAAACACCAATCAGAAAGAATATATGCACCCCTATGTTCATAGCAGCACAATTTACAATAGCTAAGATCTAGAAATAGCCCAAGTGCCCATCAGTAGACACGCTGGATAAAAAAGCTGCGGTACAAGTACACAAGTACACCAAGCATGTCAAACTCGCGGCCCACAGGCTTCATGCAGACCACAATGAATATTTTTGCAACCCACCCAATATAATTGTATGTAAGAAACATTTTAATAAAAATTTCATAACTTAGTTTTTACAATATCCTGTAATACATAATTACTAATAATGAACTACAACATTTGCTATGACTGATTACTATAATCGTCTTGCATTCATTTCCCTTATGCACCTTACATGCAGGTGCTCCGTTTCTCTCTACTAATACTAGTAGCGAAAATTTTAGCCACGTCATTAGTCTTGTACTGACTTATTTGATGTGCACAACAGGAAATACTTTGCTTTCAGAGAACAAGAAAAATAGGTTTATTTGTGTTACGCTTATTAATTTGTGCAGTTATTCAGTGACTGGTAAGTTAATGTTCAAGAAAAAAATATTAATTTTTATTAAAATGTTCTATTTTATGTTAATGATTACTCATTTATTTCAGCCCTTTGTATTCAGCATGTCTCTATAGAAATAAACCTACGTTTCTATGAAAATTGAAGCTTTTGTTTTTTTGCGGCCCACATAAACTTAAACCTTGTTCATTTGGCCCATGTTATCCTTTGAGTTTGACATGCTTGTGCTAAAGGCATTATTTTTAGTATTAATTCCAAGATGATAATGGCTACACTTTTTTTTATCAACTTTACTGAAGTTTAATTTATATTCTAGTGTACATTTAGTTGGTATTGACAGTTGTTTATACTTATGTAAGCATTAACACTATCAAGATATAGAACATTTCCATAACTCTAATAAGCTCCATTGTTTACCTTTGTAGTCAGAGCCTTCCTCAACTACAGGAAACCACTAAACCACTTTCTGTAGTGAGATTAGATTTCTAAAGGCTACATTTCTAAATTGGCCTGTGGATCTTGCATGATCTGAAGCTTTCTTATCATTCTTCTCTGTACACTAGGTATACCAGTTAATGCAGATTTTTTCAATAGATGGAGTTACACATATGTTGATATATATGTGATTTGATATGTATGCTATTTTGTTGTATTGACAGCAAGCTTCAAAACTTCATATGTCAAATTTGCTGAAGGTGTTAACTTCATAAATATTTTTACACTTAAACATGTCAAATTTTGTGCCAAAAAAAGAGCATTTTCGGGAAGTTTTAATTCATTACTTTATTTTGAAGAAAAATGCTGCTGAATACTTCAGGAAGCATATGGTGAATATGGTCCATCGTAAGATACTTGTGAACACTGGTTTAGACACGTTGAAAGTGATGATTTTGATGTGAAAAACAAAGAACATCAGGGTCAACTAAAAAAGTTTGAAGACCAACAGTTACAAGCATTATTGGATGAAGATGCATGTCAAACTCAAAAACAACTTGCAGAAAGATTAAACGTTGCTCAGCAAACAATTTCCGATCATTTACAATCAATGGGAAAGATAAAGGAAGGAAAATGGGTGCGACATCAACTGAACAAAAGACAAATGGAAAACCAAAAAGTCATCAGTAAAATGTTGCTTCAATGGCATGAAAGAAAATCTTTTTTGCATCGAATTGTGACTGGCAATGAAAAGTGGATTTATTTTGAGAATCCCAAAATCATGGGTTGATCCAAGTCAACCATCAACATCGACTGCAAGGCCAAACCGCTTTGGAAAGAAATCAATGCTCTGCATTTGGTGGGATCAAGAAGGTGTGGTGTGTTATGAGCGTCTAAAACCAGATGAAACCATTAATACTGATCACTACTGACAACAAATAATCAATTTGAACCATGCTTTGATGGTGAAATGACCAGAATGTGACAGAAGACACAGCAAAGTAATTTTGCTTCATGATGACACACCATAACACACTTAAAACCAGTTAAGGACATGTTAAAAGATCTTGCCTGGGAAGTATTAACCCACCCGCTGTATTCACCAGACCTTGCTCCTTCAGATTACCACTTGTTCCGATCAATGGCACACGCACTTTCTGTGCAGCACTTCAAAATGTACGAAGAAGTGGAAAATTGGGTCTCTGAGTGGTTTGTCTCAAAACAAGAAAAGTTCTGTTGGGGTGGTATCCACAAATTACCAAAAGATCGTGGAAATGTGTAGCTAGCGATGGACATTACTTTGAATAAAGCATTTTTGATGTTTCTCTTGAAATTATGTTTTCTTTTATTACAAAATCTGCATTAACTGGTACACCTAGTATGTGTATTGGCCTCATGGCCTTTTCACCTGTGAGTTCATCCATCCGTCCGTCCGTCCATCCTTCCACCCATTTTCTGCCTGTCACTTTAAATTTCACACACTTGGAACTGATGTCCATCTCTTCAGGATCCAGGCTGCTTTTTCTTTCATGACTTTGTTCATGCTAGTCTCTTTGCCAGGAAAGCACTTCTCTCCTTAACTAATGTTCTTCCTTGCTTGATTTATTCCTACTCAGTTTTCAAAAATTATATTAATGATTTTAGAGTGGGTTTGGAATTTATCAATTATATTTTATCTATTACTTGTATTTTCCTTATCTATAGTAATAAAAGCATAATATGCTAATTAGACCAGACAGCTGAACGACCTTCCGGACAACCTTCTGGACGAAGCTGGGGCTGCAAGGGCCGCCCCCCTTGCATGAATTTCGTGCATTGGGCCTCTAGTCGTTATATAAATTGTTTGTCTCCTTCATTAGTGTGAGCTTCTTGAAGGCAGTTATGCCTTCTTCAATTTGTTGTCCTGTAACCTATGTGCCTGGCACATGATAGGTACTTAATATATGTTTAATTAATGATGAATGTATTTCAATTCCTGTATGTAATTAGGGTTAAAACTAAATCTCAGTAGGATGGGTTAAAGACGTCTTAAATAATAGATACCTATAAAAATTGTGTTTGAATTAATAGCATACTGTTAATATGAGGAGAACTGGGCATTGTTCCATGCTTAGACCATAGTTCTACTTGCAGAAATCAGTTTTGCAGAAATCAGTTTTAAGTTAATTCCTCAATTCTTACTTTTCTTACCATGTGTTTTTGGAATTTCACCAGGGAGTGTCTATAGAACAAAAAAGTCTAGCTTTGTTCAAAGTATGAGCTATATGTAACTATAATGTGATTTATTCTAAGAAGTTAAAAAGAAAGACTATTTTAGGTTCCATTCTCCTTCACTTTAAGTAGCTTTGGTAAGTATATCCGATAATTGCTTTTAAGTGTGTATTTCCTGTCAAATAGGTCTTACTGGTCTTTTTTTTTTTTTTTTTTTCTCTGTTAGATTTCTTGGCTTTAATAGCTAATAAGTGTTGGAGTTGATTCTTTGGTTCATGTTTGTTATTCTATTATATACCCAGGCATGGTGTCCTGCTGTATTCACCCTACAATTATATTAGGTACAAAAAAGTTGTTTAAGGTTTTGCCAGTCACCAGTTTCTGATTCTGGATAGCAACCTGATATGGCTATACTATATGAGTTTAAAATGATACATCTTGAAAAGTCTGCATTTTAATAGTATAGGAATTGGGACTAGCAGGAATAGTCTCTTGATACACAGAAATAATTTTCAAGTGTTATAAAAACCACTACTGTGTTTAAGCCTTTGTTCTGTCTGAATGTATACCTTTATGAAATGATACTATTCTTCCTAAACTAGATTTTTATACCCTTCTTTCAGAGCAAATAAGAAGTGATTCTGAATGTGTTAACAACCTGACTGTCATAAACCAGAAGGGACCTGAAAAATAACTGTTGGGATATTTGTCTAATACCAGCATAACTGGCTCATAATTAACTGCGACTACTATTCTTTTTTGTAAGCTGTAGCTGAATAGCAGAATTATCTAAGCTTTTCTGGAAGAACTTATGTTTCAGTTAAGAATAAAGTTCAGCAATATATATGAACACATCTGTGTTCCTGAAAAGCATATTTTATATAAATATACATACCTTCCTATATAATAAAAGGCTAATATGCAAAACGACCTAATGGCAGAATGACCAGTTGCTATGACACACACTGACCACCAAGGGGCAGATGCTCAATGCAGGAGCTGCCCCTTGGTGGTCAGTGCGCTCCCACAGGGATAGCGCCACTCAGCCAGAAGCTGGGCTCACAGCTGGCGATCCTCTCCCACCTCCACGGCAGCACTAAGGATATCTGATTGCTGGCTTAGGCCTGCTCCCCGTCAGCCGGACATCCCCTGAGGGCTCCCAGACTGCGAAGAAGGGCACAGGCTGGGCTGAAGGGACCCCCCCACACACATGGTCCAGGTGCACGAATTTTGTGCATGAGGCCTCTAGAGTATGTGTGTGTGTGTGTGTGTGTGTGTATTTTATTTTTTTACTTCAGAGAGGAAGGGAAAGATAGAAACATCAATGATGGGAGAGAATCATCGATGGGCTGCCTCCCTCACACTCCCCACTGAGGATTGAGCCCACAACTGGGGCATGTGCCCCTAACCGGAATTGAACCTGGGACCCTTCAGTCTGTAGGCCGATGCTTATCCACTGAACCAAACCAGCCAGGGCAAGCATAATTTTTATGTATTCAACATAATCTATGATTGTGCTTTGTATATGATAATTTAAAAAATGTGAAATTGCTACAAGATTCTCAAACTTAACCTCTCTGTGACATTTTAAAAATAGGAATCTGTAATTTTAATGTGTCCCATTTTGAGTAATAAAGCCTGATATTTCTTCATTTTATTTTATATTCATACTTAGTGTTTTTAAATATAACTTTATTTTCCTTGTAGTATATGCAGAGAATATTTTCAAAATGGTGGAAAGAGAAAAGCACTTGAAAAAGATAAAAAAAGAGCTGTACTTGCCACCAAGACCACTCCAGCCTTAAATACACATGAACAGTCTAAACTTGAAGGTCATGTAACCAACCTCAACTTTACAAATTCTGAAATTATAACTGAGTAAGTATACTTTTTTACTTCAATTGCTAACATTATCCTGGGTAGCTGTGTTAATAATGTAAAGTAGGGTGATGATTTACACCAAATAGTGAGCAGTATGCTTACTCCACTACTACTATATTAAGCTGAGAACTACAGATTTGTAATATTACTAGGTAGAAAACTGGCATAAAATTGTAAGGGATATTTGAAAAACTAATGACTCTATAATATAGATTGTCCTCACCAAAAATGAGAAAGACTAGTTTATTAAATATTATAATAATTATGCTTATATACAGAAAACAGGAAAATCCTGTTAAGTTATGTTTAAATTTGCTGTCTACTAAAAAATCACAGCGAATAATGAAAGATGACTAATAGAACCAATTGTCATTATTTTACAGTTCATAGGAAAATCTGGTAGTAATCAATGTATGCATAGAGGTACAAATTTGATTTAATAAGTACATGAGTAGTTTTCTAGTTTTATTGTGATATAATTGACATATTATATAAGTACTGGAGGCTGGTGCATGAGGCCGGCCCTCGCTGATCAGGGTGGGGGTGGCTAATCAAGGGTGGGGCCAGCTGGGGGGAGGGGCCAAGGGCAGTTGGCCAACTGGCCCTACCCCCAATCACGGTTGTAGGGGGTAATTGGGAGTCGGGCCGGCCAGGGGGAGGGGCTGTGGGCAATTGGTCAGCTGGCCCCGCCCCCTGGTCGATCTCCCGGTCAAGGGGACAATTTGCATGTTAGCCGTTTATTATATAGGACTAGAGACCCGGTGCACAAAAATTTGTGCACTCGAGGGGGAGAGGGGTTCCCTCAGCCTGGCCTGTGCCCTCTCGCAGTCTGGGACTCCTCGGGAGATAACGACTTGCTGGCTTAGGCCTGCTCCCGGGTGGCAGAGGGCAGGCCCAATCCCTAGGTGCAGCCCCTGGTCGGGCTCAGAGCAGGGCCGATTGGGGAGTTGGGGCGCCGCCCCCTGTCATGCACAGAGCAGGGCGGATTGGGAGGTTGCGATGCCACCCTCAGTCATGCTCAGGGTAGGGCCGATTGGGGGATTGGGGCACCGCCCCCTGTCACACTCAAAGGGTCCATGGGGTGGTTGCGGCGCCACCCCCTGTCACGCACAGAGCAGGGCCAATCGGGGTTGGGGCGCTGCCCCCTGTCACTCACAGAGCAGGGCCCATCAGGGGGATTGGGGCTCCGTACCCTTTCACGCACAGAGCAGGGCCGATCGGGTTTGGGGCGCTGCCCCCTGTCACATACAGAGAAGGGCCGATCAGGGGGTTGGGGTGCCACACCCTGTCACACACAGAGCCGCAGGGCAATCAGGGGGTTGGGGAGCTCCCCCTATCAGGCACAGAGCAGGGCTGATCAGGGGGTAGGGGCGCCTTCCCCTGTCACGAACAGAGCAGGGCGGATAGAGAGGTTGTGGCCCCGCCCCCTGTCACACACAGAGCCGCAGGGCGATCGGGGTTTGGGCGCTGCCCCCAGTCACACTGATCCTGGTGCCGGAACGCCTCTCGGCTCCGCTGATCCCGGTGCTGGGAGGCATATTACCCTTTTACTATATAGGATAGAGGCCTGGTGCATGGGTCGGGGCCGGCTGGTTTGCCCTGAAGGGTGTCCTGGATCAGGGTGGGGGTCCCCACTGGGGTGCCTGGCCAGCCTGGGTGAGGGGCTGAGGGCTGTTTTCAGGCTGGCGGGTGACTGAAGCTCCCAACCACTCCTTTTTTTCTTTTTTTTTTATTCTGGGCCAGCTTTAGCTTTGAGGCTTGGCTCCAGCTCTTAGGCCTCCGCTGCTGAAAGCACGTTTCTGGCCTTTGTTTACCTTCTGTATTTGAAACAGTGTTGCGATCCTGCTGGCTGAAGCCCAGCGGACTAAAGCAGGTTTCTGGGGTTTTGTTTAGCTTCTATATTTGTTACATAGTTGCTTAGAGTTGCAGCTCAGAGGCCTACAGCGGCAGGCGGGGAACGTTGGAGTCCTCCGTCACTGAAGCAAGCAAGCAAGCCTCATGTTCGCTTCAAGCTGCCTGGCTGCCGGCCGCCATCTTGGCTGGCAGTTAATTTGCATATTGCCCTGATTAGCCAATGGGAAGGGTAGCGGTCGTACGCTAATTACCATGTTTCTTTTTTATTAGATAGGATAAGGTATATGACATAATGGTTATCTATAATAATAAAAGCATAATATGCAAATTAACCAATCGGTCATCCAGACGTCCTTCAGGATGACCTTCCACATGAAGCCAGGGCTACAGCTACAGGATCAAGGCAGCTGCCCTGGCTGCGAGGGCAGGATCAAGGCAGCCACCAAGGCTGTGAAGGCCTACTCTTGCACTAATTTTGTGAATCGGGCCTCTAGTGTGTGTATGTGTGTACAGAAAGATTGCCACAATAAGTTTAATTAACACCCATCACTTGAAATAGTTAACATTGCTCAACTCACATAATTTTAAATGTGTTTCATATGATGAGAACTTTTAAGGACTACTGTCTTAAGCAGCTTTCAAATATGTAATACTTGTTAACTATAGTCATGTTGTACATTACATCCCCAGAACTTATTTACCTTTATAACTGAAAGTTTGTACCTTTCACCACCTGTCCCTACATCCCCCACCCCCTTCCCCATGCATCCACCAATCTGATCTCTGTTTCTTTGAATTTAATATTTTTAGATTCCCACATAGAAGTAAGATCATACAGTATTTGTCTTTCTCTGTCTGACTTACTTATCATAATGCCTTCAAGGTTCATCCATGTGGTCGCAAATGTAGGATATGTATTTTTTCAATGGCTAAATAGTACTCTATTGTGTGTGTGTGTGTATGTATATATATATATATATGTATCCTGATCCAGTTAATTATTAGTAGTGTAATAATTATCTAAACACTCTAGTACGGGAATACATTTGTGGTTTCAAGTTATATTTTATTAATCTCTTGAAGATGCAAAACTTGAGTAATTCTAGAAATATTCTTGATAGACACTGAAAGATAACCATGAAAATAAAGTACCCTCTTAAAATAGTTTGAAATCTGTAGATATTAACAAAATAGCCCTTGGTTATTTTGATTTTACACAATTTGAAAATATTATTTAGTTAAAACAACTGTATTGAAAAATTAACATACCTTTTTTAGGTTCAGTAGGAAGATAACACATCTTTACCTTTATTTACAAAGCTTACATAGCATAAAAACTAACTGAACATCCTATAATTCAGGCATGATGAATATTTATAAATGTTGACCAGTGTAAGAAATTATAGTTGTATTTGTTAAAAAATTAATAAATATAGAAAATGTCAACCTTAGAATTTCTTTTTTTGAAGTGTTACAAACAGTACAAAATTTATTAAATTTGTTTTTAAAAAGATTACATGCAGAGTTCTCATGTCCACAGAAGACAGCTTTTATTTCAAAATTTATTGTTGACAGTATTACAGATGTCCCCATTTCACCCTCACTTGCCCCACTCCACCCAGCCCCCACCACACCACAGGCCTTCCCCACACTATTATCAATATACATGGGTTATGCATATATGTTCTTTGGTTAATCTCTTCCCGTACCCTTCACCACTTCCCCTCTGAGGTATGTCAGTCTGTCCCATGAATCCCTGCCTCTGCACCCATTTTGTTTGTCGGTTTATTTTGTTCCTCTTCCGCTAGGCATTGTATCAGTGAAAATTTTGCAACATGAGATGTTTGATATTTTGCTGCCTATGATTTCTTCAAGGATTTTTATGTTTTCATAATTTACATTTGAATCTTTTATCCATTTTGAGTTTATTCTTGTGTATGGTGTAAGTTGGAAGTCTAGTTTCATATCATTACATATAGTTGTCCAATTATCCCAACACCATTTATTGAATAGACTGTCTTTACTCCATTGTATACTCTTGCCTCTTTTATTGAAGATTAATTGAGCATAATGGCGTGGGTCGATTTCTGGGTTCTCTGTTCTGTTCCATTGATTTATATGTCTGTTCTTGTGCCAGTACCAGGCTATTTTGATTACAGTGGCTTTGTAGTATAGCTTGATAACTGGTGGTGTGATCCCTCTAACTTTGTTCTTCTTTCTCAGGATTGCTGTGGTTATTTGGGGTCTTTTTGTTTCCATATAAATTTTTGGAGTGTTTGTTCTAGATTTGTGAAGTATGCCATTGGTATTTTAATAGGGATTGCGTTAAATCTATAGATTGCTTTGGGTAGTATGGACATTTTAATTGTGTTAATGCTACCTCTCCATGAACACGGTATATTCTTCCACTTGTTTATATTCTCTTCTATCTTTCTATTTAATGTTCTCTAGTTTTCCAAGTACAGATCTTTTTACCTCCTTGGTTAAGTGATTCCATTTTTTTAAAACATTTTATTGGTAATGACAGTAGCTGTTGTATATAATGATTTTCAATTTAGGATATCTGTCTGTCTAGTTTTGTTGTTTTCTTTTAGGATAATTTCATTGGAATTGAATAATTATTTTAAAAACTTTTCTTAAACCTAGAATGGATTATATCATTAGAATAGAATTTGCAATGTATAATTTTATTTATTTCTTTTTAAATATGGTTTTTCATTGATTTTTAGAGAAGAGAAGAAAGAGGGAGAGAAAAATCATTGAGAGATATGTAACCATTGATAGGCTGCCTCCCACATGCCCCGCCCCACTGGGATTGAGTCAGCCACTGGGAATGTGCCTTGACTAGGAATTCTGCCCACAACCCCTCAGTGCATGGGACAATGCCCAACCGAGCCACACCGACCAGGGCCAGCATAGAATTTTAAAAGTTTTCAATGGATTTGATTATTTACTTAATATTGCAGAACTCTCTACTACACTTTCATTTTTCAGATTCCTTCTTTTATAAATGTTATAAAATGGCAACAGTGGCTCGTGCTTGAGCTTCAACCTATGAACCAAAGGTCTAGGTTCAATTCCTGGTCTGGACACATGCCTGGGTTGCAGGCTCTATTCCAAGTGGGGTGTGTGTAGGAGGCAGCCGATCAATTGTTCTATCTCATCATTGATATTCTATCTCTCTCTCCCTCTCCCTTTCTCTCTGAAATCAATAAAAATATATTTAAAGAAATAAAAATGTTATAAAAAGAACTTTACCTTTCTTTTATTTTAATTTATTGGGTTAGCATTAGTTATATACAGCATATAAGATTCAGTGGTACAACTTTGTAATACATTATCTGTATATTCCATTGTGTACTCACTACCCAAAATCTGATCTGTTTTCATCACTATATACAGGGTAAAGCCACAGTAGGTTTACAGTTATGAATACATAAAACAAAAAATTTATTCTTGTATTATTATTTATTAACTAGAGGCCCAATGCACGAAATTCATGCGTGGGTAGGGTCCGTAGGCCTGGCTGGCGATCAGGGCCGATTGGTGGGGCAACTGGCAGGGTGATCAGGGGGGCCCCTGCTGGAACCTGCCTTGGCTGGCCTGGCACTGCCGGCTGGCCCCACCCCTGGCCGCTGCCAACACTGGTTGCCTCCCTCTGTGGGGCGACCGGCAGGGTGATCAGGGGGGCCCCCCGCTCACACCCGTCTTGGCTGGCCTGGGGCCTGCAGGCAGCTCCTGCATTGAGCATCTGCCCCTTTGTGGTCAGTGCGCATCATAGCAACCAGTCATTCTGCCGTCCGGTCGATTTGCATATTAGGCTTTTATTATATAGGACTAGAGGCCCAGTGCACAAAAATTTGTGCTCTCTGGGCGGGGGGGCGGGGGGGTGGGGGGGGGGTCCCCTCGGCCCAGCCTGTGCCCTCTTGCAGTCTGGGACCCCTCGGGGGATGACCACCTGCTAATTTAGGCCTGCTCCCCAAAGGATTGGGCCTAAGCTGGCAATCAGACATCCCTCTGGCAGCCCGGCAGCCCTCAGGGGATGTCCACTTGCCAGCGGGGAGCAGACCTAAGCTGCAGTTGGACATCCTTAGTGCTTCTGAGGAGGCAGGAGAGGCTCCCACCACCACCGCTGTACTGGCAGCCATCAGCCTGGCTTGTGGCTGAGCAGAGCTCCCCCATGTGGGAGCGCACTGACCACCAGAGGGCAGCTCCTGCATTGAGCGTCTGCCCCCTGGTGGTCAGTGTGTGTCATAGTGACCAGTCATTCCCAGTCTTTCTGCTGTTAGGGTCAGTTTGCATATTACCCTTTTACTATATAGGATAGAGGCCTGGTGCACGGGTGGGGGCTGGCTGGTTTGCCCTGAAGGGTGTCCTGGATCAGGGTGGGGGTCCCTACTGGGTGCCTGGCCAGCCTGGTTGAGGGGCTGATGGCTGTTTGCAGCTGGTCACACTCCCTTCAGGGTGGGGGTCCCCACTGAGGTGCCTGGCCAGCCTGGGTGAGGGGCTGATGGCTGTTTGCAGCTGGTCACACCCCCTTCAAGGTGGGGGTCCCCACTAGGGTGCCTGGCCAGCCTGGATGAGGGGCTGAGGGCCGTTTTCAGGCTGGCTGGTGACTGAAGCTCCCAGCCTCTCCTTTTTTTTTTTTTTTATTCTGGGATTTATTTACCTTCTATAGTTGAAACTTTGTTGCCGTCACTGGAGCTAAGAGCCGGCTCCTGCTCCGTGGCCATGGCCTGCTGAAAGCAGGTATCTGGGGTTTGTTTAGCTTCTAAAATTGAAACTTTGTTGCTTTCGGAGCTCAGAGCCGGGCCACCGCGGGCGGGGAACCTTGGCTTCCTCCATCACTGGAGCAAGCAAGCCTCCTGCTCGCTTCAGCAGCATGGCTGTCGGCCGCCATCTTGGTTGGGTTAATTTGCATATTTCTCTGATTGTCCAATGGGAGGCGTAGCGAAGGTACGATCAATTACCATGTTTGTCTATTTTCCATATGAACAACTGTAAACCTACTTTTGCCCCATCCTCTATCAAACCCCATTTACCTTCTTTGTCTTCCCCTTTGCTAACCCACCATTCTATTTTCTGTATCTATGGATATGTTTGTTTTATTTGTTAATTTGTTGCTTTTTCATTTTATATCTCATGTATGAGTGAAATCATATGACTTTTGTCCTTTTCCAATCTGACTTGTATAAGAGAATATTGTCCATGTAACATAGTACTCTCAAGATCCATTCATGCTGTCACAAATGGTAATATTTCATGTTTTTTCTGTTGTCGTATCCTACTGTACATATGTACCAAATCTTCTTTATCCAATCATCTATTGAAGTACACGCAGTTGTTTCCATGTTTTGGCTATATACCATGAATATAAGTACAATGAATGTAGCACTACATATAACTTTAGGAATAACTCTTTACAAATTTTTTTCTTCATAATTTATTTTATTCTTTTTTTTTCATTTGTTTAAATCTTCATTGTTTATAGCTTTACATATGTCCCTCTTTTCCCCCATGTACTCCTGCTAGCCTCCCTTTACCCCAACACTAGGCCTTCCCCATCCTATTTTCTGTGTCCATGGGTTATGCATACTAGTATACTAGAGGCCCAATGCACAAAATTCATGCAAGAGTAGGCCTTCTTTTCCCCAGCTGCCAGTACCAGCTTCCCTCTGGCATCTGGGACCCGGGCTTCCCTCCTGCCACCGGCAGGCACCCAGGACTGGGCATCCCTTGCAGCCCCGCTTCGTCCGGTCTAATTAGCATGTTATGCTTTTATTACTATAGATGTGTACAAGTTATTTGGTTGATCTCTTCCCATTCATCCCCATCTTCCCTCAGAGATTCCACAGTCTTTTCCATGTTTCTGTCTCTGGATCTATTTTGTTCATCAGTTTATTTTGTTCCACATATGAGTAAGATCATGTGATACTTGTCTTTCTCTGATTGGCTTATTTTGTTGAGCATAATACTCCCCAGGTTCCTCCATGCTGTCTCACAGGGTAAGAGATGCTTCATTTTTACTGCTGCATAGTATCCCATAGTGTAAATGTATCACAACTTCTTTAAACACTCATCTACTGATGATCATGTGGGATGTTTCGAGATCTTAGCTCTAGTAAATTGTGCTGCTATGAACACAGGAGTGCATACATGCTTTGTGACTGACGTTTCAGGTTTCTTAGGATATATTCCTAGAAGTGGGATAACTGGGTCAAATGGCAGTTCCATACTAAATTTTTTGTTTTCCATAATGGCAGCACCAGTCTGCATTCAAACCAGCAGTGTACTAGGGTTCCCTTTTCTCTACATCCTCTAAAGCACTTGTCATTTGTTATTTGTTATTTGTTGATGGTAGCCATTCTGACAGGTGTAAGGTGATACTTCAATGTCATTTTAATTTGCATCTCTCTGATGATCAGTGACTTGGAGCATGTTTTCATGTATCTCCTGGCCATCTGTATGTTTGCTTTGAAGAAATGTCTATTTAGGTCCTTTGCCCATTTTTTAATTGGATTGTTTGTCTTCCTTTTGTTAAGTTGTATGAGTTCCTCATATATTATGGGTTTTAACCCTTTATCAGATGTATCATTGCCGAATATGTTCTCCCATGCAGTGGGATTCCCTTTTCATTTTGTTGATGGTTTCTTTTGCTGAGCCGAAGCTTTTTATTTTGATGTAGTCCCATTTGTTTATTTTCCTCATAATTTCTTTTGCCCTAAGAGATGTATTTGCAAATATTTCTAGGAGAGATGTCTTGAGATTTTGCTGCCTGTGGTTTCTTCTAGGATTTTTATCGTTTCATGTCTTACATTTAATTTTTATCCATTCTGAGTTTATTCTTGTGTATGTTATAATTGGTGGTCTAGTTTCATTTCTTTTGCATATATCTGTCCAATTTTCCCAACACTATTTATTGAAGAAACTGTTTTGACTCCGTTGTATGCTTTTGCCTCCTTTGTCAAAAGTTAGTTGAGCGTAATGGCTTGTGTCATTTTTTGGGTTCTCTATTCTGTTTCATTGACACATATGCCTGTTCTTGTGCCAGTACCAGGCTGTTTTGATTACAGTGGCTTTGTAGTATATGGTAACTTTATATCTGGTATTGTGATCCATCCAACTTTGTGTTTTCCCCTCAAGATTGCTGTGGCTATTTGGGATCTTTTTGTTTCCATATAAATTTTTGGAGTGTTTTTTCTAGATCTGCGAAATATTCCGTAGATATTTAATAGGGATAGCATGGAGTGTATAGATTGCTTTGGGTAATATGAACATTTTATTATGTTCATTCTACCGATAAGTGAACACAGTATATTCTTCCACTTGTTTATATCTTCCTCTATCTCTTTTTTCCAACATCCTATAGTTTTCTGAGTATAAGTCTTTTACCCCCTTGGTTTAGTTGTATGAAAAATGGCGTATCTTAATTTTTTTCTTGCAATGGTAAATGTGATTGTTTAATATCTCTTTCTGAGAATTCATTATGGGGTTTAAAAATTTCATCAATTTCCGGGTGTTAATTTTCTATCCTTCCACATTGCCAAATTCATTTATTAAATTTGATGGTTTTTTGGTGGAGTCTTTAGGGTTATTTATGTACAATGCCAGTTGCAAATAAGGAGAGTTTTACTTCCTCTTTTCCAATTTGGATGCCTTTTATGTTTTCTTCTTGTGTGATTGCTGTGGCTAAGACTTTCAGTACTATGTTGAATATGCGTGGTGAAAGCGGACATTGCTTTCTTATTCCTGTTCTTGGGGGAAATGGTTTTAGTTTTTGCCCATTGAGTATGATGTTGGCTGTAGGTTGAGAAATAATTCTTGTATTCCCACTTTGCAGGGAGTTTTTATCAAAAATAGGTGTTGGATTTTGTCAAATGCTTTTTTCTGCATCTACTGATATGATCATGTGAATTTTGTCTTTGAATTTGCATTATATGATGTATCATGTTTATATGATTTGTGAATATTATACCAGCCTTGCATCCCTGGAATAAATCCACTTGGTCATGGTGTATGATCTTTTTAATATATTGCTGGATGCGATTTGCTAATATATATATTTTTAAATTCTTTATTGTTTAAAGTATTACATATGTCTCCTTTTCCCCCCATTGACCTCTTCCTGGTCACTCCTGTCCCCCAGCACAGGCCCTTACCCCCCTACTGTCTGTGTCCATTGGTTATGCTTATATGCATGCATACAAGTCCTTTGGTTGATCTCTTACTCCCACCCCCGTCCTCCTTTGCCTTCCCCTCTGAGGTTTGATAGTCTGTTCGATGCTTCTATGTCTCTGGATCTATTTTTGTTCATCAGTTTATGTTGTTCATTATATTCCACAAATGAGTGAGATCATATGATATTTATCTTTCTCCAACGGGCTTATTTCGCTTAGCATAATGCTCTTCAGGTCCATCCATACTGTTGTGAATGGTAAGAGTTCTTTCTTCTTTACAATCACAAAAATATTTCACTATTCTTTTTCTTCCTCTCTGAAAATTAACTTTCCATATATTTTTCTTTTTTTAAAATTACACTTATTGGGATGACATTGTTATAAGATCATATGTTAATAAGATCATATAGGTTTCAAGGATACATTTCTATGATACATGATGTGTATATTGCATTGTTTTCCCACCACACAATGTATCCTTTAATTGTCGAGTTCAGTCCACTTATGTTGAGGGTGGTTATTGATATATGAGGACTTAGTATAGCCATTTTATATATTATTTTCAGGTTGTTCTGTGTTTCTATTCCCGTATGTTTCTATTTTCTATTTTACTTTGGTTGTTTTCTAAGATATTTTCCTCTATTTTTATGTTACATATCTCAGTTCTAAATTTTTATTTCGTGGTTACTATTATGTTCCTGTAAAAATTTTGTTTCATATATACAAAGACCTTATTTTTCTAATTGCATCGGCAATCACTGATGCAAGTTTGTCCTCTTTCATCTCCTCTTATGTTTTTATTGTCACAAATTATCCTTTTTTTTTGGCTTGTGTTTGATTCCAAATCACAGAAGTTACAATTTTTTAAATGCTTTTTGCCTCTTTATCTTTCGTGTTATAATTAAGGATTTAATATCTTATTCTGAATTAGAATTTCAATTTTCTGCTTTTGTCTTTCTGTTAGTCATCTTACTCAAAGTTTTATATAAATTTATCATTTTGTTTTAGTTAGAAGAGCTCCTTTCAACATTTCTTGTATTGCAGGTCTTGTGGTGGTAAATTCCCTTATCTTTTGTTTGTCTGGAAAAGCCTTTATTTCTCCTTCATATCTAAAGGATAACTTTTTGGATGTACTAATCTTGGCTGGTGAGTTCTCTCTTTCAATATTTTGAATATTTCACTGCACTGTCTCCTCACTTGTAAGGTTCTGCTGAAATATCTGATGATCATGTAATGGTTACATGTTACAGTCTTTATTTTTTCCTGGCTACCTTGAGAATTTTTTTTGTCATTAACTTTTAACAGTTTTAATATATTGGAGAATGTCTTTATTTGTTTGAATGGACTCTCTGTTCCCTTCTTCCACTCTTCTCCTTTCTGGATATCAATTATATTTGTACTGACCTTTCTAATGGAGTCAGATAGTTCCTATAACATTTGTTTATTTTTTTAAATTCTCGGTTCTCCCTCTTCTTCCTGAGTCATTTTTAGAATTCTGACTTAACTCTCTCTTGTACTCTTTAATTCTTCCTTTCTCTTATTTATTGAGTTCTTCAGGTCCACAATTTAAGTTTGGTTCTATTTTATAGTTCCTTTGGTAAAGTACTCCTTTTGTTCATTGATTTTATTCCTGAACTTATTGAATTGCCTTCCGGAGTTTTCTTGTATCTCATTAAGTGTTTTTTTTTTTTTTTAGTTTGCCTTCATCTCTAATTTTCTTCCTGCTTATATTTCATGGAGATATAAAGTGTTTCTCTTGATCTCAGTTGATGCAGGGCACATAGTAGGAACTCAGTAAATGTTGACAAAATGAACAATATAATTGCAACTGAAACAGTAAGAACCAAATTAAAACCATTACAATGACAACTTTATAAAATACTTGCATATGGATAAGGACTCAGAGGAAATGTCCAAAAATACAAACAGTTGTTTTATTCATTTGTTGGTTTTCAGAATGTTTTTTTTCTTACATTTAAAATGTTTCCATTATTGTTACAATATTATTTGGGTATCTAATTTTTCAAATTAGATGCATTCAAATATAACACATTCGCAACTTGGGGTGATCGCAACTTGGGAAGCTCTCTGTCCACCACTGGCTTTAAGCATGTCTTGGCATATCTAGCAAATTGGTGGGTTTGGACTGCCAAGAGGTTATTTATATAAGGGTTTTGGCAGAAAGACTGCCAAGAAGTGTGGCAACCATTGAGGAGGGGGGTTGGCCAGGCTACTTTTCAGTTAGTTTGCACTGCTACAATGCATCAACCTGTGTTCCCATTGGTCAGTGTCCATGCCATGCCAGCTATTAACCTATTTTGGAGGTCACTCTTGAATTGAGAGGACATTGCCATACCTGTCTTTGTTTTTCCAGGTTTATTTTTTATTTCAAGAAAAACAATTTTAAATATAATTATGTTACATGCAATAAACCTTAATATTTCAAGAAAAATGATCTTTAATATAATAATGTTACATGCAATAAACATTAATATCTCAAGAAAAACAATTTTAAATATGATACTGTTACATGCAATAAACACCAATTATTCAAGAAAAATGATCTTTAATATAATATTACATTCAGTAAACATTAATATTTCAAGAATAAAAGGATTTTAAGTATAATATTACCAAAACTGTACTAACATAGTATGATATCACAAAAGTTGTAGGAAATACTAAAGGTCTGCAAATAACAGGATTACTTCTAGAGTATTTTTTTCTCTCTAGCTCTATTTTTGTTCATCAGTTTATGTTGTTCATTATATTCCACAAGTGAGTGAGGTCATATGATATTTATCTTTCTCTGACTGGCTTATTATTTCGCTTAGCATGATGCATTTAAGGTCTATTTTGTCAGATAGGAGTATTGCTATGCCAGCTTATTTTTCTTTTCCATTTGCCTGGAAATTTTTTTTTCATCCCTTCACTTTCATCCTGTGTGTGTCTTTTGTTTTGAGGTGGATCTCTTGTAGCCAGCATATAGTTGGGTAATGTTTTTATATCCATTCAGCTACCCTATACCTTTTGATTGGAGCATTTAATCCATTTACATTTAGGGTTATTATTGAGAGGTACTTATTTATAGTCATTTTAATTCTGTATAACTAGGTTTATCTCTGTATTTCTTCTTCTCAGCAATCCCTTACAGCAATACCTTTAGCGTTTCTTGTAATGCTGTCTTGTTGGTGATGAACTCATTTAGCCTTTTTTTGTCTGGGAAGCTCTTTTATTTGACCGTCTAATTTGAATGATAGCCTTGCTGGATATAGTAATCTTGGTCTCAGCTCCTTGCTTTCCATTTCCTTGAGTACTTCATGCCATTCCCTTCTGGTCTGTAGAGTTTCTGATGAGAAATCAGGTGGCAGCCTTATGGGAACTCCTTTGTAGGTAACAGTTTTCTCTTGCTGCCTTTAAGATTCTCTCTTTGTCTTTAATTTTTGGCATTTTAATTATATGTCTGGCCAGGGGTCTGTTTGGGTTCTTCTTGTTTGGGGTTCTCTGTGCCTCCTAAACTTGTGTGACTTTTCCTTTTCCAGGTTAGGGAAGTTTTCTGTCATTATTTCTTCAAACACCTTCACTATTCCTTTCTCCCTTTCTGCCTCTTCTGGTACACCTACTATTCTAATATTGTTACATTTCACATTGTCCCACAGCTCCCTTAAGCTGTCCTGTTTTTTTAATTGTGTTTTCTTTTTGGGTCTCTAATTGAGTGATATTTTTAACTCTGTCTTCTAATTCACTGATTCGATCCTCAGCTTCCCCTAATCTGTTATGTATTCCCTCCAATGTGTTCTTTATTTCTGTTATGTCATTCTTTATCTCAGACTGTTCTTTTTTCATAGTTATTATATCTTTTTTCATACTGTTGGGCATTTTTAAAATCATTACTCTGAACTCTGTTTCAGATGAATTTCTTATCTCTGCTTCATTTAGCTCTTCTTCTAAAGAATTTGTTAGTTCTTTCATTTGAGGATTATTTCTTTGTTTCCTCATTTTGGTTGTATGTTTGAGTTAGTGACTATGTATTAGGTAGATCCTCTACACCTCTCAGTCTCCAGTGCAGGATGGTGTTAAAGGCTGTTTCTGATTAATTGGATCAGGCAAAGACTCAAAGCCTCCAGAGACCGCCTCTGTCTATAGACTAATAGGATTCTGACTTGAATTGCCCCCGGCAATGGTCCTCAGGAGTGGCGAGAGTTCTTTTCAACAGGGTGGGGCAGTTGCTTCTGCCTGGAGGCTAATTGTTACTTTTAATCTCTTAAGTGGCCTCAGGGCAAGGTGTTTTCCAATAGGGTGTGTGAACTGCCTTCCTCCCAGTCAAGGCAAATGTCTGTGTGGGAAAGATGTCCTCTGCTGTGTGAGGGAATGACTCAGCACAGGAAACTTGGGGTATCTGCCTTCTGAGTTCTATCCCCCCGAGTCCACAGCCCTGGGTTCTGCTCTCACAGCTCCAGTCCACTTCACCCTCCCTCTGCCAGAGCACCAGATGGGTGGCTCCACAGGGATTTTTGTGCATTGGCCCTTTAAGAGGGTGCCCAAACTTTCAGCTGCCACTCCCTGCCAGACAGCACCCCACTGCTTTTCCCAGCTAGATGTTATGTGGGTACCCTCCTCAGTTTCGTGCTCTCTGCTAGGGAGCCCAGCTTCGGGATTAGATCCCAGAGTTCTCGGTGGCACCTCCCCTCCTCCCCCCCTCCCCAGCTGAGATATCTCTTCAGGACTTCAGCTGCTGTCTGTGAGTACCCAGGAAACCCTTTTGCACTTCCACCCCTCCTACCAGTCTCCACCTTCGATCCTTGGGTATTAGAGTTCTCTCCTGTGAGTTTTCCATTGATTATTCAGGAATCCTTTCTGCATTTCAGTTGTAATTCCAGCCTGTTCCTGGTAGCCAGCTCTGCAGCATCCTCCTACTCTGCTGCCATTTTTAATCTTTTCATTGAGTTTTTTAAAATGTGAAACATTGGCTTCTCTGTCATTTAAATCACAATCTTCCACGATTTTAGTTTGTTCCTGGAGTTTTTTATTTTCTTGCTAAGCTACCTTGTTGTCTTGGTACTTAATGGATTCTTTCTCCGGCTGCTCATTTAAGATAGTAAATTCTTTTTTTAAAGGTGCTGTTTGTTTTATAACAATTCAACAAGTTTGTACGAGAAGTGTTTTTTTTGTTTTCTAGTAGATGGTGCTATAGTGCAAGATTTTGTTTTTTCTTACCTGCACTACTGGGACTTCTGGCATCTTGTTTGGGCAGTGTCACCTCTATCGTTGAAATTGCCTCATATTCCAGGAGGAGCTGGGAGTCCCTTCTGTAACCAGGTTGCCTCAATCGCTGGTACCATCCATTTGGTTGAATGTGGTTGGTAATGGGATTCCTGGCCTGTGAGGTCCAGGCACTGCCTCCTTGTAATCAGAGGTTGCCTGGTGCACTGTGCTATCAAGGTATCTCCACTGTTTCTACTGGATTATGCTGCAGTGGTTGGCAGGGGAGGGAGAGGAGATGGGTTTGTGTGTTTGTAGCTGTGTCTTCTTACTAGTGCTGGTGGTTGCTAACTCACTACTCTCATTCTGTTGTGCCATGTCTCCACTCGGGTTTAGCCACAAGTGGCACTGGTTACTTAGAAATAATGTTGCTTCTGCCCCTCCTCCTCTCAGGGCTGAGTTTGGGCTGCAAGCCTACACCTCCACTGCTATAGCATCTCCTAGGCCTGGGCAGATGCAAGGGTGGAGGGGAGGCAGTTTTGCATGTTTTCAACTTTGCCTTCCTTAGTAATGGCAGCTGCCAGCCCATGGCTGCTATACTGCTATGCCATTTCCATGTCCCTGCCACTCAGGGCAAAATGTTGCTACTGCCCCTCTGACCCTTCAGACTGTTTGGTGAGGGCTACAGCCCTACATGCTGCCCCCGCTTCTCACTCCCATAGCCCATCTTAAGCTAGCAGTCTCAATTGTGGATCTCTCAGACCTGTTTGTGTGTTGAGCAGGTTACCCTTTATTGAATTGAAGCTGTCTGTTGTCATCTTAAGGGAAGAAACCAAGGAATCTTTTCACCACCATGATGCTGATGTCATTGATTTCAGTCTTTTAAAATTTATTTAGGCTTGTGTGTGGCTTACTATGTGATCTATCTTGGAGAGTGTTTCATGTACACTTGAAATATGTGTAGGCTGCACTTTTTGAATGAAATGGTTTAAAAATGTTTAAGATTTTCTTGTCTAACATGACGTTTAAGGTTAGTATTTCATTATTAATTTTCTGTGTTGGTGGCTGTTCCACCGATGTCAGTGGGGTATTACAATCCCCTACTCCTATTGTCTTACTGTGGATTTCCCCCTTTATTTCCATAAATAATCGCTTTATATATTTAGGTGCTCCTATGTTGGTTGCTTAGAAATTGGTGATTGCTTTATTCTCTTCTTATATTGTCCCCTTTATAATTATATAATGTTTTTATTATTATTTTATTACATTCTTTTGTTTGAAAATCTATTTTATCTCATATAAGTATTGCTACTCCAGCTTTCTTTTTGTTTCTATTTGAATGGAATAGCTTTTCCATCCCTTAACTTTCAGTCTGAGTGTCTTTCAATTAGAACTGAGTCTCTTTTAAGCAGCATATAGATGGGTCATATTTTTTAATCCATTGTCTTTTGATTATAGAGGATTTAACCATTTATATTTAAAGTAATTATTGATAAGTAGCTACTTATTGTCATTTTGTTCATTGTTTTTAGGTTTTTATAGATGTCCTCTATTCCTTTCTTCTCTTGATCTCCTCCATTGTGGTTTGCTCGTTTTCTTTAGTGTTTTTGTTAAGGTTCCTTTTTCACTGTTCTTTGCATATCTTTTTTTAAATCAGTTTTTTCAATTGCAGTTGATATACAGTATTATATTAGTTTCAGATGTACACTCCAAATATTAGACATTACAAAATTTACAAGTGGTTTTCCCCTAAAAAACATACTGATCTGACACCATAAAGTTATTAGAATATTGTTGTCTATATTCCCTATGCTGTATTTAATACTCCCATGACTATTCTGTTACTGCTAGTTTGTACTTCTAAATTTCTTCACTTTTTTCATCCAACGCTCCCAACCCCCATTCCATTTGTCAATTATCAAAGTTTCTGTTGAGAAATCAGCTGACAGTCTTATGGGAGCTCCCTTGTAGTTAACTAACTGCTTTTCTGTTGCTGCTTTTCAGAATCTCTCTTTCACTTTAACCTTTTGCATTTTAATTATGATGTATCTGTTAAGCCCAGATTTCAGGATCCCCAATAGACCATCAGGGAGCCAGCCGAGTCCGATGCAAAAGCAGATAGAGTCTTTATTCGAGCTAGCTTGGCTCCCCGACCACACTCGCCGATGCAGCGGCAAGCGGCAGAGAGAGAGCTAGCTCTGTGGGGAGAGGAGTTATAATTTATAGGGGGGTTGGAGTAAGGGGAGGAGAGAGGACTGTGGGCCCTGCCGATTGGCCAGGCACAAGTCAGAGTCTTGTTACACAGGATGTGGTTGTGTCTGTGGCGCGCACTTCCCTTGATTGTCATTGGTTAGTTTAAAGAAATCCTAGGTGTGGCTAGCAGAGGCTTGGGCTTCCGGGAAGAAGCTCCTTGCCAAGCACATGGCTAAGGCTGCTGCCCAAAAATGGAGGATCCGGGGTAAGATGGAGGGCGTAGCCCTCGCCCTTTCATATCTTGGTGTGGGCCTCTTTGGGTTTATATTATTTGGAACTCTCTGCACTTCCTGGACTTATCTGTCTATTTCCTTCACCAGGTTAGGGAAGTTTTCTGTCATTATTTCTTAAAATAGATTTTCAATTTCTTACTTCCTTTTTTCTCCTTCCGGCATCCCCATGATGCAAATATTGGTATGCTTGAAGTCCTGAAGGCTCCTTACACTGTCTTCATATGTTTGGATTCTTTTTTATTTTTGCTGTTCTGATTGGGTGTTTTTTACTTCCTCATATTCCAAATCACAGGTTTTATTCCCGGCGTCCTCTACTGTTGCTTCCCTATAAATTATTCTTCATTTCAATTAGTGTATCCTTCATTTCTAACTGATTCCTAAGTCCTTTTTCACACTGATGAAGTTCTCACTAAGTTCCTTGAGCATATGTGTAATTATTGTCTCAAACTCTGTATCTAGTAGTTTGGTTGCTTCCATTTCATTTAGTTCTTTTTCTGAAGATTTCTCCTATTCTTTCATTTACGACATGTTTTTTTGTTGTTGCTGTTCATTTTGGCTGCTTCCTTTTGTTTCTATATATTAGGTAGAGTTGCTATGTCTCCAGGACTTGTGTAGTAGGTGTCCTGTAGGTCCCAGTGGTGCAGCCTCCCCCTCCACCTGAGCTGGACACTCCAGGTGTGCCCCTGTGAGGGCTGTGTGCACTGTCCTGTTGAGGTTGAGCCTTGATTGCTGTTGGCCTCACTGGGTAGGTTTGACCCCCAGGCCAATCAGCTGTAAGGACCAGCTGCAACTACTGCCAAAGAGCTGTTGTGCATGATTCAACCCTAAGGAGCAGGACTTGCTTCAGTGGGGCTTTAGTGCTCACCAAGTCTGCTCCTTGGGTGAGCACTAAAGTCTGTCACTTGTGGAGGTGGTAGAGTTATAACCCAGAAGGTCTGAAGTTGTCAATCGAGTATACTGGCTCCGGGGCCACTTGGCAGGAGCTACAGAGTGATCTGCAGATGGCTACTATTGTGTTGGTCTTGGAGGTGCTCAGGAGAAGCCTACTGTGAGTAAGGTCGACTTCCACTAGTACCAGGTATGGGGCCTGCTGAGGCCAGCTGTTGCTTTTTTGAAAGATTTAAGGAAAGTCTAAAACTTTAGGCATGAAAAGCCAATTGTATGAAAGAAACACTGGAAATGGCTTAGGTGAGGCCTCAGGTTGGGTGGGGAGAGGTCTCAGGAATCACCAAGGTGAGGTAAACTGTGTGAAACAGATTGATGGAGACTTAGATATATATTGTGCCTGCTCTGTAGGGAAAGGGCTTAGCAAAGGAATAATGGCCTCTCCCAGCATTTTTGTCTAGGAGAAAGTTGATCCCTCAGCTCTTGCTCTGATGCCCAACAACTTAATTCCTCTACGTATGTCCCTGGATCCTTTCAAGCTGCTGTTCCAGCACTTTAATTCAGAGGGAGTGAGTCCAGGTAAGTTCATGCCTCCAACCTTGAAAAGGAACTGCCTGGGACTGCAGCACCCTTCATGTCACTCAGCCACAATCCCTGCTGGTTTTTATAGACCAAAATTACAGGGACTTCTCTTCCTGGCACTGGAACCCTGGGCTGAGGGGTCTGGTGTGATGCTGGGGCCCTTCACTCCTCAGGGGGGACATCTGCAGCCACGATATCACTACCGATTAAAAACCACCACATGTGAGTGTGGGACCAGCCCATTCATCCCTTTACCCCTCCTACCAGTCGCTATGTGACATCTTTAAATCCCTAGTTTGTAAGACTTTCATTCAGGTAGATTTCAGAAAGTTCTGAAGGATGGTTGTTTTGAAGATTAGTTGTATTTTTGATGTGGTTGTGGGAGGATTCAAGTATTGTGTTTACATATGTCACCTTCTTGACCGAAAGTTCATTCTTTGTATATCTTTTATAGGTTTTTGGTTTGTGGTTTTTATGTGGTTTGTGTGTATCATTCTTAATCTATAGCTGTCTATTTTAAGCTGATAGGTGTATAAGTTCAAATAAATTCCATAAGAACTACATATTTACTTTTTCCTCCATGCTTTATGTTATTGATGTCATATTTTAGGGTTTTTTTTGCAATGGGTATCTCCTAACTACTCACTTCTGTTCCTGGCATTTCCATATCTACTTAAAGATCTTTTAACGTTTCTTTTAAAGCTGGTTTAATGGTAATGATCTTTAGTTTTTGCTTGTCCAGAAAACTCTTTACCTGTCTTTCAACTATAATATTTGCTGGTACCTGTCTTTCAACTCTAAATATTCAACTAATTCTAGGTTGTAAATTTCTTTGTTTTAGCACTTTAAAGATATCCTGCCACTCCCTTTGGCCTGTAAAGTTCTTGTTGAGAAATCATTGGGTAAGCCTTTTAGGATTTCCTTTGTATGTAACTCATTTTTCTCTTGCTTCCTACAAAATTGTCTCTTTATCCTTAACTTTGGCCTTTTTTTAAAAATATATATTTTATTGATTTTTCACAGAGAGGGAGAAGGATAGAGAGTTAGAAACATTGATGAGGGAGGAACATCGATCAACTGCCTCCTGCACACCTCCTAGTGAGGATGTGCCCGCAACCAAGGTACATGCCCTTGGCCGGAATCGAACCTGGGACCTTTCAGTCTGCAGGCCGACGCTCTATCCACTAAGCCAAAGCGGTTAGGGCAACTTTGGCCTTTTTAACTTGGTGTGGGTCTCTTTGGGTTCACCTTGTTTGGAACTCTTTGTTCTTCCTAGACCTGAATATCTGTTTCTTTCCTTGGGTTAGGAAAGTTTTCACACACACACACACCCTTTTTTTTAGATATAAAGTTTCTCTTCCTTTCTGTTTGGCCCTCCTGAGATCCCCATAGCGTGGTTGTTTGAGTGCTTGATGTTATACTAGAAGTTCCTCAAATTATCCTCATTTTTTAAATTCTTTTTTCCCCCCTGCCATTCTTTTTTATTGATTTCCATTTGTCTGTCTTCCAAGCCACTGATCCCTTCTTTTCTGTTAGGTAATCTGCTGTTGATTCCTTCTAATTTGCTTTTTCTTTCAGTTATTATATTATTCAGGTCTGCTTTGTTATTTTTTGTACTTTCTCATTCTTTGTTCAAGTTCTCTTTTAGTTCCTCTATTCAATTCTCAGATTTGGTGAGCATCCTTATAATTGTTTTCTTTGAGCTCTTTTCTAGTATCAGGCAAATTACTTACCTCTATTTTCTTAAGTTTCCCCTCTCCCCTGGAGTTGTTTCATGTTTCTTCATTTGAGAGATATTCTTCTATCTTTTGTTTGACTTTCTAGTTTATATATATGAATTAGACAAAGTAGGTGTCTCTTCCAGCCTTGGAAAAAGCAGCCTTATATAGAAGTAGACCCTACATAAACTATGCCAGCTAGTTTTGGCAAGCCCGTTTGGCAAGCTGCTAAGCAGTTGCCTAAGGTGCACTGGTCTACTGAGCCAGAGCAGTTTCAGTTGGGAAGGCCAGATGTGTGTAATGATGCCGTACTCGATCCTGCTTACTTCTTTTGTTTGGGCCAAAATGGGCTTGGGCAATGTATTGGGGAACACACTGCAATAACCTGGCAGGCAGTCCAGATCACCTGGCTAGAGCCTCTGCCCACTCTATGGAGATGGAAGGGGACTTAAACAATGGTGTTCACCAACCCTTCTAACCCTGGAGAATTCCCACTGCCCGGAAGAGCTCCAGTGACTCCATTCTTCACCGTACAGTCTCTTTGTTGTACCGAAAGTAGCCTTGTATAGAAGTGACCTTTGTGTAGGCTCTATGTTTCTGGTAGTTTGGGGAAGAGGCTTGGAGCCCAGAAGACAGTTATGGCACCTGGGGCCCTAGCCTACGGGGCCCTGAGCAGCTCTTTGCCAGGAGGCCAGGTGGATGTGGTGGCACCTGTTGTTCCTGATTGTTCCCTTTGTTTTGAGGCAAAAGTTTTCAGACAGTGTAGCTATGAAAAAGCACTGTAATGATCTTGCAGGTAAGCCAGAGCACCCACACACAGCCCCTGCACCTGTTAACGTGGAGGGGAACCTAAACAATGTTGCTCACAGGCTCCTTGGACCTGGAGAGTTCCTGCTGCTCCTGGAGGGTCCCCTCGGCTTCCCAGCCTTCTCTGTTTCTTCTCTTTCTCTTGTTTGATGCCAGAAGCTACTCATTCCACACTCAGTTTTCTTGCAGGTGTAAATGCTACCTATATACTTTATTTTTTATTTTGATCATGGGAGGAGTTGAGTTCAGCATCCTCCTCTGCCACCTCCATATTGGACTTCCCTAATTAGACATATTAATGCCAGTTTGTTTTTTATGTGTTAATCCTCACCCGAGGATTTTTAGGGAGAGTGGAAGAGAGAGGGAAAGACAGAGAGAAACATCGATGTGAGAGACACATAGATTGGTTGCCTCCTGCACTAACTGTACCAGGGCCCAGGCCAGAGAGGAGCCCGCAACCAAGATATGTGCCCTTGACTTGAATAGAACCCAAGATCCTTTGGTCTGCAGGCCGAGGCTCTATCCACTGAACCAAACTGGCTAGGGCAGGGGTGGGCAAACTTTTTGACTCGAGGGCCACAATGGGTTCTTAAACTGGACCGGAGGGCCGGAACAAAAGCATGGATGGAGTGTTTGTGTGAACTAATATAAATTCAAAGTAAACATCATTACATAAAAGGGTACGGTCTTTTTTTTTTTAGTTTTATTCATTTCAAACGGGCCCAGGCCCTCGGGCCGTAGTTTGCCCACAGCTGGGCTAGGGCATTAATGCCAGTTGTGACAGTTCAGTTTATAACAAATAAATAGTGATTTTGAATGTAATTTTTGTTCTCTAGTTTAAAATATTAGTTAGCAGTTGATTTCTATTCACTTTTTGTATTCTTTATATTTTCTCAGTCTTTTTAATATTGAAGGTTATCCTAGTAACTAAAAGATAATTAACAGTGGTAAAGGAGGAAGTCTTTTGAACGTAATTCAGTATATATGATAGTGGGTTTCAGTAGTGTTTTACTTTTAGTTTCAAATGTATTGATTATTCTGCTCTTGCTGGTTTTGCTCAGTGGATAGAGCGTCAGCCTACAGACTGAAAGGTCCCGGGTTCAATTCTGGTCAAGGGCACATGCCCGGGTTGTGGGCTCAATCACCAATAGGGGTGTGCAGGAGGCAGCCGATCAATGATTCTTTCACGTCATTGATGTTTCTTTGTCTCTCCCTCTCCCTTCCTCTCTGAAATCAGTAAAAACATATTTTTTTAAAAATGTACTGATTATTCTAATTAAAGTATATGTATAAATATGAATAAAGTTTTTCATTCTACTGAAATGTTAATAGGATGAAATTATGTTTACAAATATCAGGTCTGGATTTTTAGTGATATTATCAAGATATTAAGACCCATTTAAAGCCATCTATATTGTAATTTTTAAATGCTGTTTCTACAGAAACAATATATATTGCCAATTTCAAAATATAAAATTTTGCTTCATGGGTATTTTTGGTTTAAAAATATAGAAAATTATGAACAAACTGAATGGAAATAATCCATACTTAGCAGTTACTACTTTCTAGTAACTTAGAAAGATAGTTTCTCAGTTTTAATACTTGTTCTGGGAATAATCTTGGTGAAATAACTAATATTCCTGAATCTCCTCCTTTTTATTAAAAATATTTTATAGTATTCTAGCTATTAAGAAATAGAACTATGTATACAAGCTCCACAGCTCTGAAGTTTCAGATAGTGACTCAAAGTACTAGGTGTTGAGAATGAAAGTAGTGATGATTATATAGATTCAAACATCATTTGGGTAACAGCTCAGTAAGCAAATGGTCATGAGAAGAATACCATGATCCAGGCTTCTATAATGTGACAAAGGAAAATGATAGCTGCAAAAAACTTTCTACCAAAAGAAATTCTGTCTGGAAGGATTCTTTTTTTTTTTTTTTTTTTAATATATTTTATTGATTTTTTACAGAGAGGAAGGGAGAGGGACAGAGAGTTAGAAACATCGATGAGAGAGAAACATCGATCAGCCACCTCCAGCACACTCCCCACTGGAGATGCGCCGGCAACCAAGGTACATGCCCTTGACTGGAATCGAACCTGGGACCCTTGAGTCCGCAGGCCAACGCTCTATCCACTGAGCCAAACCGGTTAGGGCATCTGGAAGGATTCTTAAAGTAAATGTGCTTTCTTTTCCTTATTGAGGTTTAAAGCACTCCAAAAAAATTATTTGTTGACCTCAGTTTATTAGATCTTAATGTAGTTCTGTTTACTGTGTTCACATCTATTAGCGATTTACTATTTAAAACAACTTTCTTATGAGATCCAAGATAGTGGCAGAGTAGATGGAAGCTGCACTCACTTCTCTCAGAACCAAACTGAATTACAACTAAATTATAGAACAATCATCCTTATAACCAATGGAAGACTAGCTGAAGAGAAGACTTAAAATCAAGGATTTACAGAAGAACTGGTAGGAAGGGCAGAGGCATGAAAGGGGCAGGCCCTGGGCCCATGGGCAGCATCTGAGGTTCTGGAGGAATATCTCAGCTGTGAGGGTTTCCTCTGAGAAGCATGGGGTCTCAACCCAGAGGCAGGCTCCCCAGTCCTTAACAGCAGAGCTGGGAAGAGGCACCCAAATCTGGCTGTGAAAAGCAGTAGGTTTCTGCAAGAGAAAGACGTTTGTTACATGCAAGGGAGCTTCCATAAGACGGTCAGCTGATTTTTCAACAAAAGCATTTCAGAAGAGATTGACATGAAATATTTAAAGTGATGAAAATCAAGGACCTACCGCAAATACTACTTTACACAACAAGGCTAGCATTTATAATTGAAGGAGAAATAAAGAACTTCCCAGGCAAGAAAAAGCTAAAGGAGTTTGTTATCACCAAACCAGTATTATAAGAAATGTTAAAAGGCCTGCTTTAAGAAGAAGATTAAAAAAACAACAACAACTACAACAACAGAGGAACATAGTTAAAAGTATGACATGGCAATAAATACAATACATATCAATAATCTCTTTAAATATAGATCTCTAAAATGCTCCAATCAAAGACATATGGTAGTTGAATGAATAAGAAAAGAAGACCCACATATATGCTGTCTACAAGAGACCCCATTCAGTATGAAAGTTACACACAAATGGGATGGAAAAATATAATTCATGTAAATGGAGAGGCAAAAAAAAAACCTGGGGTAGCAGTACTTATATCTGACAAAACAGACTTTAAAACAAAGGTTATAGTAAAAGACAAGGGACACTACATAATGATAAATGGAGCACTATTCAATAAGAGGATATAATCCTTGTAAATATTTATGCACCCAACATAAGAACCCTATATATGTAAAGCACATAATAATGGAAACAAAGGGAGAGATGGACAGTAATACAGTCATAGTAGGGGATTTTAATGCACCATTGACATCAGTGGGTAGATTTTCCAGACAGAAAATCAATAAGAAAATTGTGACCTTAAATGACAGATTAGATCAGATGGATTTAATTGATATCTTCAGAGCATTTTACCTCAAAGCAGCAGAATATACATTCTTTTCAAGGGCATGTGGAACATTTTCTAGGATAGACCACCTGTTAGGACACAGAACAAGTCTTAATAAATTTAAGGAGATTGAAATCATATCAAGGATTTTCTCTGACATAATGATGAGAAACTAGAAATCAATCAAAAGAAGAAAAACACAGACATAGAAGCTAAATAACATGTTACTAAACAATGGTTGGGTTAGCAATGACATCAAGGAAGCATTCAAAATATACCTTGAAACAAATAATGAGGACACAATATCCCAAAACCTATGGGACACAGTGAAATTCATAGTAATACAGACCTATCTAAAGAAAGAAGGATAATCTCAAATAAACAATCTAACTTTAGGCCCTGAATGGGTAGCTCAGTCAGTATAAAACACCGTCCCAATATGTGAAAGTTGTGGGTTTCATCCCTGGTCAGGGCACATGCAAGAATCTACCAATGAATGCATCAAAAGTGGAGCAACAAATCGATGTATTTCTTTCTCTTTCATCCTCTTTCTCTAAAATCAACAAATAAAAAGTTTTTAAAAATCTAACTTTACACTTAAAATAACTTGAAAAAAAAGAACAAACAAAACTCAAAGTAGAATGAATGAAATAGTAAAGATCAGAGCAGAAATAGAATCAAAAAATAAAATATAAATAAATAAAAATAAAATAATATAAAAAAACCTACAAAATATCAATAAAAGGAAGAGCTGGTTCTTTCAAAAGAGAAACAAGAATGACAAGCCTTTAACCAGATTCATAAAGTAAAGAAGAGAGAGTACCCAAATAAATAGAATTAGACATGAAAGAGGACAAGTAGCAATTGACACCAAAGAAATACCAAGGATTGTAAGAAAATATTCTGAACAACTATATGCGGACAAATCGGACAATTCGGAAGAAATTGATAAATTCCTACAAACATCCAGTCTTCCAAAGCTGAATCAGGAAGAGTCGGAGAATATAAAAAGAGAGATTACAACTAGTGAATGTGAAGCAGTAATCAAAAACTCCTAGCAAACAAAAGTCTTGGACCATCAGATGGCTTCATCAGTGAATTTACCAAACATTTAAAGAACTAACACCTATCCTCACTATTCCAGAATATTCAAGAGGAGGAAAGACTTCCAAGTTCATTTTACAAAGCCAGCATTAGCCTAATTCCAAAACCAGATAAAACCCTACAAAGAAAGAGAATTATAGGCTAGGATCCCTGATGAACATAGATGCTAAATTCCTCAACAAAACACTGTAGTGGATGCCGTTTACAAATAGCCTTATTTATTAGAACTAGACTCTAATTTCTCTGGTTGCTAGAGAAATTACTTTTGAGTGTTACTTTAATTATCTGAGCTTTCAGAAGTAAATCACTAATGTATCATAAAGCTTCATTAATTTGAAATTCATGGTTATTTACAGCTCATCAAAAATTTATTTGCTAAAGCTGGCAAGAAGGATTTTTAAACAAAAATAGAAGTAGTATTATAGTTGGGATATTTAGACATTTAAGAATGGGAACTTTTCTTTAGACTTATTTTTAAAATTAGACATTAAAAAGCATTATTTAATGTTTTTATCATCTCAAAATTATTATCTTCCATTTGCATATCTATTCTTTGCATTCATCAAGTTAATATTTCCTATCTCTTGTCATGTTGTCCTTAAGGTAAAATTTATAGTGACATTGCAAGTTAAAGAGTGTAAATATTTCAAATGTATTGCTAAGTATTTCCATTTTGTTTTGCAAAAAGAGTTATAAAAAGTTGCCACAAATAGTATTCATATTGTGCATCATAAACCTCAACACATTCTAGGAGGCACCATTCACATGTTAGGCATATGTATGAACTTAAAGGAGAGTGGGTGTAATCTTGTCTCCTGGCCTAGCTTGGAGCAGCAAGAGAGAATATCATCATTCATAGAACAGTACCCACAACTGTTTGTTCTACCCCAGCCATACTGGGCATCCGTTGAGTCACTCCCCCATCCCCCTTGTTCACTTGCTGTTCTTGGAGGCCCAATGTTTGCTCACTTCTTACTCTGACAATGATAAGCTCATCTCAATGGAGGTGCCATAGGGGTTGTAGTATGTTGCTAGCAGTGTGTGCACTTCAGGGTTTAGGATATGTGTGATCCACATACTTGCACAGCCAGGTTTTTTCTCATGGGCTCTGAATAGCCTCTCTGAGGCGAGGCAGGCTGGGCCACTGCATTCAGTTGTTTAATATATGCAGTAATATACTAACTTAATTTGAAGAATGGGTACCTTTTCTCTAAGTTACAAAGACACCATATATACCAGTACAGCTCTGGAATTTTATCATTGTCATTAGTGTGACAATTGTGTACATAAACTTTACTTTGACCTCAGTAAGAACAAAATAATATTTTTGCAATTTGCAACTTTAAGTGTATACTTAGTGTGTATTTGTATATTTACTAGTATGGGTTAATGTTAATGGCTTTTAGTTTACGTTTAGCATTGTACTCATCTCTGTATATCATTTTCCCATTTATATGTAAAGGTCTTGACTTTTTTCTTTTAAATTAAGTTTCTCTATATATTTTTAATATTCACCTAACGTTATAAAATGTTATGTCATTTTCCTATAGACTATTATTGACCTTCGTTTTCTTCTCATTCTTCGTTTACTTTTTTTTTAATCATAGATTATTTTCTTTATGATTTTTTTCTAGTGCTTCAAAGCTTTTTTAAAAAGTATCTTTCTTCAAACTAGGCTATTTTCAGCTTTTTATTCTTTAATACAAACTCGATCTGACCTACCTGGATGGGATTCATATTACATATGATTCAATGACAATTGATCTGAGGGTGTTTTTTTAAAATACGTTTCAAGGAGTGGATCTAACATCAAATAACGTTTTATATGTAGCTGAAGCTATTCTATTCCTTTGTTCTTGATTCAGTATTTATTTACTTTTTTTTCTTATTGTTGACACTGTTACAGATGTCCTCCATCTTCTCCCTCTTTGTCTACCTTGACTCAGTGCCCGCCTCTGTTCCCCTCTCCCCTGGCCTTCACCATACTATTATCTGTGTCCTTGGGCTATGCATATATGTCCTTTGGCTAATCTCTTCATCCTCTTTTGTCCAGTTCCTCTCACTCCCACTCCCCTCTGATATCATCAGTCTATTACATGTATCCAAGCCTCTGGTTCTATTTTGCTTATCAGTTCATTTTGCTTATTAGATTCCATATATAAGTGAGATCATATGGTATTTGTCTTTCTCTGACTCGTATATTTTGCTTAGCATAACAATCTACAGATCCATCCATAGTGTTGCAAAGGGTAAGAGTTCCTTCTTTTTTACTGCTACATAGTATTCCATGGTATAAATGTACACAGCCTTTTTATCCATTCATCTACTGATGGGCACTTGGGCTGTTTCCAGATCTTAGCTATTATAAATAGTGCTACCATGAACATAGGGGTGCATATATTCTTTCTGACTGATGTTTCAGGATTCTTAGATTATATTCCCAAAAGTCGGATCACTGGGTCAAAAGGCAATTCCATTTTTAACTTTTTGAGGACACTCCATACTGCTTTTCTGCAGTTGGCTGCATCACTCTGCATTCCCACCAACAGTGCACTAAGGTTCCCTTCAACCATCATTCTTGCCAGCAGTTGTTCATTGATTTATTGATGGTAGCCATTCTGGCAGGTGTGAGGTGATACCTCATTGTAGTTTTAATCTGCATCTCTCTGATGATTAGTGACGTTGAACATTTTTTCATGTCTATTGGCCATCTATATGTCCTCTTTGGAGAAATGTCTATTCAGGCAATTTTGAATATTATTTTTTGTTTTAATTTATAGTAATTAGTTAAATTTCTCTCACCCCTTTTACTTCAAAAAGAATCTTTTTTGTGAGATATTGATTTCAATTGGATTAAATATTAAGTAAGTTTGGACAACAAACATTTTTACATTGCTTAGTTTTCCTGTGTAGCAGCATATTGAGACAGTCATAATCTAGTTTTTTGGCTTTCTTTTGTCAAGTGTTTTGTTTTTAGATAATAGGATAGTTTTTCATTATGTGTTCTATCCCTTCTATGCAAAAACAATTAACTTTGCAACTTTTTCAAATACTTTAAAACTATCCTTTGACATAAAATATGTTGTCATACAGAGGACAGTTTTGCCATGCTGGTATTTGTTCCTTTATATTCTTACAAATAATAAACTATTTTTTCCTTTTTAAAAAAGTCCATAATTCAGGTATTAATAATTTCTTACTACCGTTATGATTTTTCTTTATTTTTTTAATAGTAATGAAAACGAGAGCATTCATATTAACTGAATTTCCAAGTTAGTTATATAATTGTTCATTTTTTATGGCTGCAAAAACACAAAAAGGGGTAAATAGGAGAAATGGAGATGAAAGAGACTTTGCTTGGGGCAGTGGACGCATGGTGCATTGTGGAGACAATTTTTTATTGAGTTGTACACTTGAAACCTGTATGGTTTTGCAAACCAAGCTCACCCCAATAAATTCAATTACATATAAATAAGCACAAAGAAGTGATCATTAGCCATTGGGTACACAAACATACACACACACACACAACTCTATTTTCTCATACCTCTCTGTAATACAAGCAAGTATTCTGAATAAACGTCTGAACTTATTAGTGTCTAATATAAAGTAAAGGTTTTTTTTTCCCAAGTATAGTGTGGTTGGCAGAATTCTGAAGGTGCCCACCTACCACTTGCTCCCAAAATTTTCATCCCTTATTTATTCAAATACCAATCTAGGTACTGCTGTGAAGCGACTCTGCAGATATAATTAAGGCTACTAATCAGCTGCCCTTAAAATGGGGAGATTATCTGGGTGGGCTTAATCAAACACATGAGCTCTTAAAAGTGGAGAACTTTCTCTAAATGCTACAGGAGAAAGCAGTAAAAGAAGATTCAGGTAGATTTGAAGCATTAGAAGGACTCAACGTGCTGCTGTTGGTTTTGAAAATGGAGTGCACCATTGTTACTTGATTACAATAATCACCATCATGGCAACACAAAGAATGTTATTATTAAGAACAGGGATCTGGCCCTAGCCGGTTTGGCTCTGTGGATAGAGTGTCGGCCTGCGGACTTAAGGGTCCCAGGTTTGATTCCAGTCAGGGGCACATGCCTGGATTGTGGACCCCATCCACAGTAGGGGACGTGCAGAAGGCAGCTGATCAATAATTCTCTCTCATCATTGAAGTTTTTATCTCTCACCCCTCTCCCTTCCTCTCTGAAATCAATAACAATATATTTTTTTAAAAAAAAAAAACAGCAATCTGGGTATTAGTGTGAAGCCATGGGTGAGGTCTTTTCACTTAATTCTTCATACCCCTCTCTGATCTCTATATGTGGAGTTTCAGAATTATGCGTTTAGGTTTTTCAGGTACTTTGCTTAGAAACTAGATATCCATGCCTTTCTCTAGTTTTTCATCCATTATTTCCCATCTCAATGTTTCCCAGAGAAGTTCTATAAAATAATACATAATTTAAAAGGAAGTTTGTCAGCAAAATTAATTTAGGAAAAAATTGAGTAAAAAAATTAAATTGAGTTTCTTAATTATAGAGCTATTGTTATATGATTACATGCTTGTAGCTCTTCAAAAAGAAACTCTATTATCCACATGCATTGACCTGTTCACAAAGAAGCATCTTGCAAGACTCTCATGAAATGCATTTGGAGAAAAACTGTCTCTTCAGATATAAATCCTTAATTCCGTGAGCCAATGCCTGTATTTTACTTGTTAAAGCTTAACCTCATCTACATGATGCAGATTAAACAACCTTTAGTCACCACATTTAATTTCTTTCCAGTACATTTTTTTGTTTTTTACTAATATGTGGAGGGGAAAGCTGTTGCCATCAAAATCAATAGTCTTTAGCACTCAGAATTTTAGGGATTTGTGATACATATAAAAATGAAATGGATTATATGAAAAGTACTAAGAATGGTTTGCTAAATAAATTATTAAAAGCCAAGTCTTAAATCGGAGTCAGAACATTCTGTTTTAACTAGTTTTTTGCTGTATTTAAAGAAATAAATTCAGAGAGTGAGAAAATTTTTTTCCCCCTCAAAAAGATTAGATGGAAATCTATTTTTCCCCTTACTTTAAACCAGCAGGGATAATAAATAAGGCCTAGATTACTGATTTTAACCTTTTTAACAATAGAACTTTTTCTTCAGAGGAAACATTCTATGGTCTGGTTAAAGGGTATAGAAATGCAGCCTCCCAGTAGATAGATGTCTGCCTTTGTTGACCCTTGAATGAACTCTACCTATTTCTGTAGAAAGCACTTTGAAAAACCACTGTTGTAAACTGCATACTTGGGCAAATGTTGCCAAGTTTTTTATGTAATGGGCAAAAATATTTTACTTAGAGTTTATAGCTCTTTTACTAAGTCCTGAGAAATTCAAGATGCTGCTGTTTACACTGGCAGCATACCAGACAGGAAATTATGTAGGAAATAAAAAATCCTGTATTTTCTTATTGAACTACTTACCAGTAGGATGGAATGGAGGGGAGAATAAAGAAATACGATTTTATAATATAACTGTTTTGGAAAAGAGAACAAAGACAGTATTGAGTAAAAACTTTCTATTTAAATTTTCTGTGCTTTTTGAACAGCCTATATATTTTTACATATAATATGGGATTTTTCTTAACACTTTTGTATTATCTAAAGAAGGAAAAACTGGCAAGTGAAGTTAGAAAAAAGACTATGAGTTCTTAAGTTTTAAAAATGCTTTATATGAAACAATTTTAAGATTCTCTGTGTAAGTTTGTCTAAATAAAAAGAATTAAAATTTACTAAAGAATGTAAATGAACATTTCAGAGTTACTAAAATGTAGAGGAAGCATAACAAACTTTTTAGCCAAATTTTGTTTTCTAACCATTTTGTTTTATCACTTTGCAGAATGGGTTTCTGACTAATCAGCCTTTTGACCTATTATATAAATTTTCCTTATTAGAACAAACAAATTTTCCCAAATATTTGCCTTACCAACATTAGTAAATTCAACCATTTCTTTTGTTTCTTATAAAGTACTACAGACCCGGTGCACAAAATTTGTGCACTCGGGGGGAAGGGGGGTCTCTTAGCCCGGCCTGTGCCCTCTCACAGTCTGGGACCCCTCAGGAGATAACGACCTGCTGGCTTAGGCCTGCTCCCGGGTGGCAGAGGGCAGGCCCAATCCCTAGGTATAGCCCCTGGTCGGGCTCAGAGCAGGGCCGATTGGGGAGTTGGGACGCTGCCCCCTGTCATGCACAGAGCAGGGCGGATCGGGAGGTTGCGATGCCACCCTCAGTCACACTCAGGGTAGGGCCGAATGGGGGGTTCAGGCACTGCGCCCTGTCACACTCAAGGCAGGGTCAATGGAGAGGTTGCGGCCCCACCCCCTGTCACGCACAGAGCAGGGCGGATCAGGGGGTTGGGGTGCTGCCCCCTGTCACTCACAGAGCAGGGCCCATCAGGGGGGTTGTGGCCCCACCCCCTGTCACGCACAGAGCAGGGTCGATCAGGGGGTTGGGGACCTGCCCCCTGTCACCCACAGAGCAGGGCCCATCAGGGGTTTGGGGAGCTCCCCCCGTCACGCACAGAGCAGGGCCTATCGGGGGTTGAGGAGCTCCCCCCTGTCACTCACAGAGTAGGGCCGATAGGGGAGTTGGGGCACCGCCCCCTGTCACACACACAGCAGGGCGAATCAGGGGGTTGGGGCGCCGCACCCTGTCATACTCAGGGCAGGGCCGATGGGGAGGTTATGGCTCTACCCCATCACACACTCAGCAGGGCCCGTGGGGGGGGTGGGGTTGGGGCGCCGCACCCGGTCACACACTGAGCCGCAGGGCGATCAAGGGGTTTGGGCGCTGACCCCTCTCACGCTGATCCCGGTGCCGGGAGGCCTCGCGGCTCCGCTGATCCCGGTGCTAGGAGGCATATTACCCTTTTACTATATAGGATAGAGGCCTGGTGCACGGGTGGGGGCCGGCTGGTTTGCCCTGAAGGGTGTCCTGGATCAGGGTGGGGGTCCCCACTGGGGTGCCTGGCCAGCCTGGGTGAGGGGATGATGGCTGCTTGCACCTGGTCACACACCCTTCAAGGTAGGTCCCCACTGTGGTGCCTGGCCAGTCTGGGTGAGGGGCTGAGGGCTATTTTTAGGCTGGCGGGTGACTGAAGCTCCCAACCACTCCTTTTTTTCTTTTTTTTTTTTTTATTCTGGGCCAGCTTTAGCTCTGAGGCTTGGCTCCAGCTCTTAGGCCTCCGCTGCTGAAAGCAGGTATCTGGTTTGTTTGGGTTCTATAATCGAAACACTGTTTCAACTCCAGCTCTGAGATCCCAGCTGGCTGAAAGCAGGTTTCTGGGGTTTTGTTTAGCTTCTATATTTGTAACAATGTTTCAAACTGCAAGCTCAGAGGCCGGCAGTGGCAGGCAGGGAACCTTGGAGTCCTCCGTCACTGAAGCAAGCAAACCTCATGTTTGCTTCAAGCTGCCTGGCTGCCAGCCGCCATCTTGGCTGGCAGTTAATTTGCATATCACCCTGATTAGCCAATGGGAAGGGTAGCAGAGTGACACCAATTTGCATGTTTCTCTTTTATTAGTGTAGATAATGACAGCCTAGTGCACCTTTAAAAAAATGTGTTCAAATACCCCAGAGGGGTCTCCATAAAATACAAACATTCCAACAGTGCTGCTGTAAAACACAAAATTTATTCAAACTGTTTAATGAAGTGTTAGTGCTACACCATATTCCTTTTGAGCATTCTTAATGGTGGCAAATTGTTTGTGGTTTAATTTGATGTTAATTGTTGGAGAAATGTTTCAATAGAAAATGGCTGTTAGAAACCTTAGGTTGCTATGGAAAGAGGACTGAAGCATGAAAATTAAGTGTTCCGGAAGAAAATTTAAATTGCATATCCTAATAAAGAATGCTAAACATTAACTAAGAGATGGGTTCACAAATATTACTTAACTAGAGGCCCGACGAGTGGGGTCCCTCAGCCTGGCCTGCGGGGATCAGTGGACCTCACACTGCTGCCTGGCCTCACCTGCCAGCTTGTAGGGCTCCAGCCCGCTGTCCACATCTGTCCCACACTGCACAAAGTAGTACATGAAGTGGCAGGCGGCCTGGGAGGGCCAGAGCCTGGGCCAGGCACCGTGCTGCTCCGCTCATCATGGCCCCGCTGTGCCTGCCCCTGCTGCTCTGCTGTGGTCTCCCTGCGCCCATCTAGGGCAATACTGGCGTGCCCATTACCACGCAGCCACTGCTCGTCATTGCAGCCTAACTCCTCCTTGCGCGGCTCCATGATCCCAGCTCTGGCGCCCATTGGTCAGCCGGTTGGTCAGCTGAGCGGCGCTCCCACTGTGGGAACGCATTGACCACCAGGGGGCAGCTCCTGCATTAAGCATCTGCCCCCTGGTGGTCAGTGCACGTTATAACTACCAGTTGACCAGGGGCTTAGGCTCTTATCTATATAGATATTTCTAGTTTGTGTCCTGTATATGTAAATACTATTATTCAAAATGGAATTAAGGAATAATTATACTTTAGTAGTATAGTCCAGGGATACAGGACTGTATCTATTTTGGTTATTGGAGTCTAGAATTTTGGGGAAACAACTGAAGCAGCCTTCTGAAAAGGAGGTAAGCAGAAGAGTATCTGCTAGCTAACTTCTGTTCCCATGAGGACAAGCTGTGCTTCTTAAAATTGAAGTCAATGAGATATCATTTCATATTTAAAAGAAATCTGCTTTTTTCTTAAGCAACTTTAAATGATTTTCTCTTTCTTATAACTAGACTATACCAGACTAAGACAAATCCTTGTCTTTATCATTACTGCTTATATACGGGAAGATGATTCAAGGGGATTCTGTGAACCATCCCAAATCATTTCAAATTGTGACTTTTATGTGATATGTGCATTGCTTTCTACGTGAAAAGGGCCGTAGATTTTATCAGATATGTCACAGTCCCATGACTATATCAGTTTTTATCCTGTATGTGGCACATTGAAAAAGGTGCCCCCTAGAGCAGGGGTGGGCAACCTTTTTGTGAGTGCGTGCCAAAACCAGCAAAATCTCTGACTCAAAATTATTCTGCGTGCCAGCCCTAATTTTTGAGAACATGTTACGCCTACTTAACACATTGTTTGCGGGTAGTTTTTATTGCACGCTAACAGGTGGCACGGGCCATTTTTGCTAATTTTTTGTGCAAATGGCAACATTCAGTAAAATTACAATAACTTTAGTTTACGTATTTATACATTACCCACATTCTACCGGTAGTCTATAAAAAACGTATTAATACGTTTCCCGCGCTCTAATACACTATTAGAACGTATAAATATGTAAAACGTATAAATATGTTTCCCGCATACACTGTGTTAATATCTCTTAAGGTGTACATATGTGAAGAAACTTGAAGAAATAAAATTCATTTGAGCGACAAAAACACGGTATATGATGATGAAAAATACATTTATTTTTTAATGTGTACATGTACACTGATAGTCCGACAGAAAACTTTATGACTCCGTTTGATATTATCAGTGGGACTTTTGCTGCTGCATCACTGATGACAGAGATTTTACATCAGGTTTATATTTCGTGACCTTCAGAGAGATATGCACAAGCTACTACTTTCATCCGTCAGGCTACTCCTATTATGAGACTTAACAAAATTCATCACTGAGAACAAAGATTCACAATTGTAAATGGAAGATTATAAGAGAGGGTTTCGCGTGCCAGCAAAAGTTACTGGCGTGCCATGTTTGGCACGCGTGGCAGGGGTTACCCACCCCTTCCCTAGAGCTTTGCTGCTGTTAAATATATATTAACAATATGAATGAAAAACATTTTTCATGAAATTTGGCCCTTGAGAAAATTTACTAGGTAGTAATTTTTATTCATTTGAGTATGTCCAGCTGGAAGTTGATATAGACAGGTTTGAATTGGGTAAGAGAGTAGTATTTTATTCTGTCTGGAACTGATATAAAATTTTAAGATTATAATGGACATTAGACCTCATCTACTCCAACCTTTTCAGTTTACAGATGAGGAAACAGACAAAAAGAGGACAAATATAGTTTGTAAGGTTACTTGATAGTAAAGAACAAGTCAAGATAGAGTTCTGTTGATTATCTGTCTCCTGAGCCTTTTTACTGTACCCTACTTCCTCTCCCCCCCAATGGCAAAAACCAGGTACAAATCTTTTTTTTTTCTTTCCTTTTTTTATTAAATTTATTGGGGATGGCATTAGTGAATATGACTATATAGGTTTCAAATGTGGATTTCTATGTTACAAGATCCATCTATTGCATTGTGTGCCCACCACCCAAAGTTAAATCTTCCCCTGCCACCATATATTAGGACCCCCTTCACCCTCCACCCTCATCCCTCTGGCAACCACCAATTGTTGTTTCTTTACTCATTTGCCCCAATCTATGATATTAGACCCATAAATAGAATTTAGAGAGTTTCTGGACTTGAATGAGAAAAAAAATCTTTTTATCAATTCACTTCTAATTAAAATGTAGCATTTCCCTCTTTTAGGAATTTAGCAAAGTTCAGTATCTATGACTTTGTCATTTATAAGAGACATAGATACTTAGGTATTATATTATAGCTTCTATATATGTAAATACTTATTCATATCACTACTTTGAAATTATCTTACTATATTCATTGTTAGATCCTTATTATGTGTTAAGAAACACATCCACATGTGTTTCTTTAGTAACATTAGTGTTACTAAAAAAACACATGTGACTATATTGTAACTTTTAAAAAATACTATTTTGATAATTGTATTTCTTTATGTGATTTTACTCTATTTCTTTGTAATTAAGTTTATTCACTTAAAAGCATTATTTTGGAAAGGATACTTAATTTTAAAATCAATAAAATGGAAAAACATGAATTATTAAAATGTAAAAGGAAAAACCTAAAACTGGCTCTCAACCTTATTTAGGGAACTGTTTTAAAATCCTAATGCCTGGACTCCATCCCACACCAATTAAATCAGAATGTCTGAGTGATTTTAAAGCTCCCAAGGTGATTCTAAAGAAAGTATGGAGGAAGGAGAAAAGAAAACATTGAACATATAGAGCAGATAGTGCAAAGTAAGATACTAAATCAAAATATGTCAATAAATCACATTAAAAGTAAATAATCTAAACACTCTAGTTAAAAGATTGTCAGACTGAATTTAAAAATCCACTTTGTGCTGCTTATGAGAGACATATCCAAAACATAAGACTTTAGAATAAATATCGGTTCTACAAGTAAACGAGAGTTTTCATAACAATAAAAGGTGTGACTTAACAAGAAAATAAAACATTGTTTAATTTATATGTGCCTAATAGTATTGCTTCAATACAAATAAAGCAAAACTGACAGACAATAAGTCTACAGTAGATTGGTGTGAGGTTTGTTTTATTTTTCCCAAAATAGTTTGATAAATTTCAAAAGTCCATGAGAGAGTAGACTAAGAGTAGTATAATCCATCTATCCTATCTAATAAAAAAGAAACATGGTAATTAGCCGTACATCCGCTACCCTTCCATTTGCTAATCAGGGCGATATGCAAATTAACTGCCAGCCAAGATGGCGGCCGGCAGCCAGGCAGCTGGAAGCAAACATGAGGCTTGCTTGCTTCAGTGACGGAGGACTCCAAGGTTCCCCACCTTCCACTGCCGGCCTCTGAGCTTGCAGTTTGAAACATTGTTGCAAATATAGAAGCTAAACAAAACCCCAGAAACCTGCTTTCAGCCAGCTGGGATCTCAGAGCTGGAGTTGATACAGTGTTTCGACTATAGAACCCAGACAAACCAGATACCTGCTTTCAGCAGAGGAGGCCTAAGAGCTGGAGCCAAGCCTCAGAGCTAAAGCTGGCCCAGAATAAAAAAAAAAAAAAAGGAGCAGTTGGGAGCTTCAGTCACCCGCCAGCCTGAAAACAGCCCTCAGCCCCTCACCCAGACTGGCCAGGCACCCCAGTGGGGACCCCCACCCTGAAGGGTGTGTGACCAGGTGCAAGCAGCCATCATCCCCTCACCCAGGCTGGCCAGGCACCCCAGTGGGGACCCCCACCCTGATCCAGGACACCCTTCAGGGCAAACCAGCCGGCCCCCACCCGTGCACCAGGCCTCTATCCTATATAGTAAAAGGGTAATATGCCTCCCAGCACCGGGATCAGTGGAGCCACGAGGCTTCCCGGCACCGGGATCAGCGTGACGGGTCAGCTCCCAAACCCCCTGATCGCCCTGCGGCTCTGTGTGTAACGGGGTGGGGCTACAATCTCCTTATCTGCCCTGCTCTGTTCGGGACAGGGGAAGGCGCCCCAACCCCCTGATCAGCCCTGCTCTGTGTCTGATAGGGGGGAGCACTCCAACCCCCTGATCGCCCTGCAGCTCTGTGTGTGACCGGGTGCGGCGCCCCAACCCCCCCGCCCCCCCCCCCCATGGGCCCTGCTCTGTGTGACAGGGTAGAGCCATAACCTCCCCATCGGCCCTGCCCTTAGTGTGACAGGGTGCGGCGCCTCAACCCCCTGATTCGCCCTGCTCTGTGTGTGACAGGGGGCAGTGCCCCAACTCCCCTATTGGCCCTACTCTGTGAGTGACAGGGGGGAGCTCCTCAACCCCCTGATCGGCCCTGCTCTGTGCGTGACAGGGAATGGAGCCCCAACCCCCCTGATGGGCCCTGCTCTGTGAGTGACAGGGGGCAGCGCCCCAACCCCCTGATTGGCCCTGCTCTGTGGGTGACAGGGTGGCGCTGCAACCTCCCCATCGACCCTGCCTTGAGTGTGACAGGGGGCGGTGCCCCAATCCCCCAATCGGCCCTGCTCTGAGCCCAACCAGGGGCTGCACCTAGGGATTGGGCCTTCCCGTTGCCACCCGGGAGCAGGCCTAAGCCAGCAGGTCATTATCTCCCGAGGGGTCCCAGACTGCGAGAGGGCACAGGCCAGGCTGAGGGACCCCCCCCCCCACTCTACCCACCCACCCCCAGTGCACAGATTTTTGTGCACCGGGCCTCTAGTATAATACATAAAGAGCCAGGGTCCGTAATGGCCAAAACGAACGAAGGGATGACTGAACGCCAGGCTGCGCGCGCAGCAGGCTCAGGTGGGCAGGGACTGGCGAGTGGGCTGAACTGCTGACCACTTGGAGCGAGAGAAGGCGGGGCTGATCAGCAGCTGCTTGCAAGGCCCGTAAAGAAAACGGGGTCTGATCCGCAGCCTCCATGGCAGCTGCCAGTCAGCCTTTGCCTCTCTCTCTCTCTCTCTCCAGGCCTCGCCAGCAGCCACACCTCTCTCTCTTTCTCTGAGAGGTTAGCAGTTCTGCCTGCTCACCAGCAGCCTGGGGCGGCTGCTATCAGCCCTGCCTCTCTGATCAGGCCCAGAGATAGATCCAGAGATGCTGACGGGCATAAAAACTGACCAGTCAGAACCAAATCTGGGTGAACTGTGAGGAGCCAGTGGCTTCCTAGGAGGCAGAGTATGACGCTGCCTGGCATAGAAACCGATCAGTCAGAACCAAATCTGGGTGAGGTGTGAGGAGCCAATGGCTGCCTAGGAGGTGGAGCTTTTGATGCTGACTGGCATAGAAACCGACCAATCAGAACCTAATCTGAGTGAACTGAGAAGGCAGAACCTAAGGTGGGGGCTGAGGAGGGGTTTTAAGGACAACAGCTGTTTGGTGTAAGGTATAAGAAAGCAATTCAATTTTTTAAATATACTTTATTGATTTTTTACAGAGAGGAAGGGAAAGGGATAGAGAGTTAGAATCACCAATGAGAGAGAAACATCGATCAGCTGCCTCCTGCACACCCTCTACTGGGGATGTGCCCACAACCAAGGTACATGCCCTTGACCGGAATCAAACCCGGGACCCCTCAGTCTGCAGGCCAACGCTCTATCCACTGAGCCAAACCTGTCAGGGCCAGTTCAATTTTTTAATGACCGGTTTGGCAGTATAGTGCATATGGCTGGCTATCAGTCCAGATATAGAGATTATGTATTTTTGTCTGCCAAGAGCATCTCTTCCTGCTGAAAAAGGCTTCCCTCCTCCCCCATTTAAGCAATTCTATGTAATCTATCTATACTAATAAAAGGGTAATGTGCTAATTAGACCGGGTCAACCGGCCATCTTCCGGACGTCCGACTTCCTTCCAGACAAAGCCATGGTGGTGGGGGCCAAGGCAGAGGCAGTTAGAGGCGAGAGGTGGTTGGGGGCGATGAGGCCGGTTGGGGAGAGAAGTTGGGGCAATGAGGCCGGCAGGGGAGGGCAGTTGGGGGCAAGATCAGGCCTGCAGGGGAGGGCAGTTAGGGGTGATCAGGCCAGCACGGGAGGCCAGTTGGGGGTGAGATCAGGCCTGCAGGGGAGGGCAGTTGGGGGCGAGATCACGTCGGCAGGGGAGGGCAGTTGGAGGCAAGATCAGGCCAGCAGGGGAGGGCAGTTAGGGAAAATCAGGCAGGCAGGCAGAGAGGTTGGGGTCGATTAGGCAGGCATGCAGAGGGGTTAGGGCAGCCGTGGGCAAACTACGGCCCGCGGGCCGGATCCAGCCCGTTTGAGATGAATAAAACTAAAAAAAAAAAAGACCGTACCCTTTTATGTAATGATGTTTACTTTGAATTTATATTAGTTCACACAAACACTCCATCCATGCTTTTGTTCTGGCCCTCAGGTCTAGTTTAAGAACCCATTGTGGCTCTCAAGTCAAAAAGTTTGCCCACCCCTGGGTTAGGGGCAAACAGGCAGGCAGGCAGAGGCAGTTAGGGGTGATCAGGCAGGCAAGCAGGTGAGTGGTTAGTAGCCAGCGGTTCCAGATTGCGAGAGGGATGTCCGACTGCCAGTGTGGGCTCAATCCCACAGGTAGTTGGACATCCCCCAAGGGGTCCCCGATTGGAGATGGTGCAGGCTGGGCTGAGGGGAGCACCCCCCCCACCCCTGTGCACGAATTTTTTGCACTGGGCCACTAGTACCCTTATATTCATCATCTAAGATTCATCAGTAGTTAATATTTTGCTACTATGCTTCACATTTGTGTATATGTATGTGTGTGCACGCGCGTGTGTGTATACTTTTTATTTTCTAAACCATTTGAGTTACTTTAACCCTAAATACTCTAACATATATTACCAAAGATCAAGGACATTTGCCTATAATAGCCACAATACAATTTTCGTTATACTCAGGAAATTGATATAGTTATATTATACACAGTTCTTACTCAGATTTCCCAGATTGTCACAATAATATCCTTCATAACTGTGATTTGGTTGTTTGAATCAAGATCCATTCAAAGGTTACGTATTGTATTTAGTTGAATATCTCTTAGGCTTCACAATCTAGAAAATTCCCTGTGATTAGATTCATGTTAAACATTTTTTATACATTTTTATTGATTTCAGAGAGGAAGGGAGGGGAGAGAGAGAGAAACATCCATGATGAGAGAGAATCATTGATCAGCTGCCTCCTGTGCACTCCATGCTGGGAATCGAGCCTGCAACCCGGGCATGTGCCCTGAATGGGAATCTAACAGAGACCTGCTGGTTTATAGGTCGATGCTCAACCACTGAGCAACATTGGCCAGGCCATATTAAATATTTTTGATAGGCATACTAAATAGATGATGTCATGTTCTTTGTATATCACTATGAGGGCAAAGGGCAGTTAATCTCATTATTTGCGATGTTAAATTTGATTTTTTTTTTTTTTTTTTTTTTTTTTTACGAAATTGGTATCCACCAGATTCCTCCATTGTAAAAGGTACTTTTAATCTGTAATCTGTGGGGTTATATATGAAGACTGAGTGAGTTTCCTGTTCCTTGACATTTTTTTTTGTTTGTTTGTTTGTTTTTGCTGTGGATTCAGTATCCATTAATGGTCATGCCAGAATATGTGTTTTTGTTGTTTTGTTTTGTTTCAGTTTTACTATTCTGGTTTGAAAATGGTGATTTTTTTTTTTTCTGTCTTGCTGAAGCAATTTTCTGTAAAGAACTTTCCCCTTTTCCTCCTCTCTATTTTTAAATATCTATGGACTCAGATTTTTAAATTCATTGTATTATAATTCATTCCTATCATTATTCATTACTAGAGGCCCACTGCACGAATTTGTGCACCAGTGGGGTCCCTCGGCCTAGCCTGGGGGATCGGGCTGAAACCAGCTCTCCGACATCCCCTGAGGGGTCCCAGATTGCGAGAGGGCGCAGGCCAAGCCGAGGGACCCTGCTGATGCATAATCGGGGCCAGGGAAGGACACGGGAGGTTGGCCAGCTGGGGAGGGACTGCGGAAGGGCTCCAGGGTGTGTCTGGCCCATCTTGCTCAGTCCTGATCAGCTGGACCCAAGCAGCAAGCTAACCTACTGGTCAGAGTGTCTGCACCCTGGTAGTCAGTGCATATCATAGCATCTGATCAACTGGTCAATTGTCTGTCCCCTGGTGGACATTGTACTTCAGTGATGGCGAACCTTTTGAGCTTGGCGTGTCAGCATTTTGGAAAACCCTAACTTAACTCTGGTGCCGTATCACATATAGAAATTTTTTGATATTTGCAACCATAGTAAAACAAAGACTTATATTTTTGATATTTATTTTATATATTTAAATGCCATTTAACAAAGAAAAATGAACCAAAAAAATGAGTTCGCATGTCACCTCTGACACACGTGTCATAGTTTCGCCATCACTGTTGTATGTCATAGCAAGCAGTTGAGCAGCCTTAGCGTATCATTAGCACATTAGGCTTTTATTATATAGGATGATATGGAAAACATCCCAGATTAGTTCAATGGAAACTTCTGATCTTTTGATATATTCCCACTAGTATTTGAGCATTACCTTACTTCCTTGTACGAGATTATCCAGGCAAACCTTATGCTTTCTCTGTTTCAACCCTAGGATGTGCCATTCCTCTGAGAATATAGGTACTTTTTCATGTGGGACCAAATTCTGCTTATTGTTACTGGGGTATGAATCCTCTAATTCCAGTCCGTCACTAAAGGCTTCTGCCTCTCCTTTCCCCCGTTTTGAATTTGTATATCCCAGCAACTTTAGTTTATGCCCCCATTTGCTCAGCAATCAGTTCATGCAAAATAATTTCTAAACCTGCACCAGAAAAACAGCATACTTTGTAAAATCCAGAATTTCTTTGCAGATTTCATTTCGTGCTTAAAATATCACCCATTGAGATTATTATAGTAGGCATACTGTGTTTAGAACTTACCAATTTTGTTTCCTCCTGTGTTACTCAATATATGGCTAGGTTCATTATATTTTTTCCTATTATTTTGTGTTTTTTCTCATTCCTGTAACTTAATTTAATTTTTTTTAATATGTAAAAATAACTTTCAAAAGCCAAAACTATAAAGAAAGATGTACTTCAACATCCCATCTCTTGCTTAAAATATCCACTTCATTTCTAAATCCTCTGAGGTTTTATTAATTTATATATGTTTATCCTTGTTGAGTTTGTTTTTGCAAAAATAAAAAAAAATCATTTCAAATCAACTTATAGAGAGCTTTCTTTTCTCCTTTTTAAAAGATACATTGGAAGATGTTTATTACACCTTAATAATTGAGATAGCGAGCATTATACACATTTTATCAAATGATGTTACAAAAAAGCACTGACTGGGAGGCTCATCCCAACATCAAAAGATGGCGGGTTCCACTCCCAGTCAGGGCACATACACAGGTTGTGGGTTTGATCCCATTGGGGCTTATATGGCAGGCAACCAGTCTCTCTCTCTCTCTCTCTCTCTTTCTCTCTCTCAAAAATCAATGAAAGCATATCCTTGGGTGAGGCTTTTAAAAACATGTTACAAAAAAGTTTTATATTAACACTTGTGGATGTTGCTAGAGCATCATTTAGAGGGAAATTTATAGGTTAAATGCATATATTATCAAGAAGAAAAGCTGTCAGAGAGAACCAAGATGGCGGCATAGGTAAACACCGGAAATTGCTGCTCGCACAACCACTTCAAAAATACAACTGAAAGACAAAAGGGACATCATTCAGAAACATAGGAAGGCTGGCCAAGTGGAAATTCTATAACTAGAAGGAAAGAGAAAAAGCATACTGAGACTCAGAGGAGGTGCAGAAGTAAAGTGCAGAGATACAGAGGCGCACACGGAAAGGGCTGGCAACTGAGGACGCGGCTGTCTTTTTCAATCGGGAGGGAGACACAAGCTCCTGACTGCTCTGAAAGCCAGTTCCGGGCGAGTCTCTGGGGACCCAGACTCATACGGGGAGACTGGACTGTCTGGCATCGGGCAGAACTTGAGGGCGGCTTTCTCTCAGAGGTGTTTGCAGTGACTACCGCGGAACAGTGAGACCCGGGGCCTCTTAGTGCAGGGCTGAGGATCAGCCATAGCTGTTTGCTCTGCCCTTTTGATTCCCTGAGACCCCGCCCCACCCAAGCTGTGTGCAGAGGCTTTTGCATATGAATGCCCTGGCCCTTTGCAATCTAAAATTACTTTTTTAAAAAATATATATATTTTTCTGATTTTTCACAGAGAGGAAGAGAGAGGGATAGAGAGTTAGAAACATCGATGAGAGAGAAACATCGATCAGCTGCCTCTTGCACACCCCCCACTGAGGATGTGCCCGCAACCAAGGTACATGCCCTTGACTGGAATCGAACCTGGGACCCTTCAGTCCACCGGCCGACGCTCCATCCACTGAGCCAAACCGGTCAGGGCAAAAATTACTTAACTAACTGCAACTGGGTCAGAGAGACCCAGAACATCCAAAAGAAGGCCCAAGGCCCCAGAGAAGCTTGCATTGCTTCACAGCTGGGCCTCCTGTGGGCACCTCCAAACTCCAAACAAAGAAAAGGAATCTGCAGATCTCTCCATAGCTCCTGTTGGGTAGCCTTAGGCAGAGGCTAAATGAGCACTTCCTTCGAGATCCAAGAGCCAGTGTACCCAGTGGTGAGAGTGGACCATCCAGATTACAACTCCTCAGATCCATAAGGGACACACTTAGGGGGCAGACTCAGTGAGCACCAAAGCCCCACTGAAGCAAGTCTTGCCCCAGAAGGGTGTCTCCAGCTCAGAAGTTCTCCCACCATAACCACAGCCTGATTCTCACAGCCAATTGGCCTGGAGGTCAATTCCTCCCAGTGATACCTAGAACAATCAAGGCTTAACTATAACAAGACACAAAGGGGTGCACCAAGAGTGTCCACCTCAGGTAACTGGGGAGGCTGAACCACTGGGCCCTATAGGACACCTAGCACAGAAAGCCACTCTACCAACACAGGGAAGCAGCCAAAATGCAGAGACAAAGAAACAGGTCACAAATGACAGAAATGGAGGAAAGCTATCATTCAGAATTGATGGTCAGATAAAGAGCTTCACAGATAAGAAAAAGCTAAAGGAGTTCATCACCACCAAACCAGTATGATATGAAATGCTGAAAGGTATCCTCTAAGAAGAGGAAGAAGAAGAAAAGGTAAAGATACAAAGTATGAACAACAAATACATATCTATCAACAAGTGAATCTAAAAATCAAATGAATAAATAATTTGATGAACAGAATAAACTGATGAATATAATAGAATCAGGGGCATAGAAAGGGAGTGGACTGACAATTCTCGGCGGGGAAGCGGTGTGGGGGGTGCAAGAAGAGACTGGACAAAAATCATACACCTATGGATGAGGACAGTGGGGAGGGGGGTAAGGGCAGAGGGTGGGGTGGGAACCCGGAGGGGAGCTATGGGGGGGAAAAAGAGGAACAACTGTAATAAGCTGAACAATAAAGATTTAATTTAAAAAAAAAGAAGAAGAAAAGCTGAAAGCTAATGAACTAAGAATCTAACTCAAAAAGATAAGTCAGCAAATAAGCACACACCACCCCACCCCACCCACAAAAGTGAAAAGGAAATAATAAAGATAAGAGTAGGAGGAAAGAAAAAAATCAACAAAGATAAGTTAGAATTGTTTAAAGCATTAAAATTTAAAATCTCACAAAGAAAAAGGTACAAGTAATTTCAGAATTTAAAAAGGGGAATGGAACTATATATATTGAAGACACTTAAAAAATAACAAAAGTATAACAATTTTTTGTGCTCATAAATTTCACAGAACAACATAGTATAATATTAAAGAAGTTAAGTCAGTGGTTTAAAATCTCAGAAATAAAAGAACAGGTCCAAATGGCTTCATCAGCAAGTTCTAGTAAACATTCCAGCAAAAATGAGTTATATTCTTACACAAACTGTAACTGGAACCAAGGTTTGGCTGCCTGCACCATGAAAAAAAATTCTTGAGACAGATGATGGCAAAAAAGGGAACGTTTTATTTGAGTACCAGCATCTTAAGTAGATGAGGGACTCTTGTCCAGAGCCATCTCGGCATCTTAGGGCAGGCAGGGATTTTTGTAGGGAGGGAGGGGGAAGCAGAACAAAGAGATCAGGAGAAGGGGCTGAGAACATGCAGGCAGTGTCCTTGCTGGTCCCGATATGGATCTGTAATGTCAGCATACTGGAACTGGTCAGTGCTAGCCAATTCCTGCAGTTGGCCCATCTGTGTCAACTGAAGTCATTGTCAAGGCTGTTTCTTATACAAGCAGGAACTGTAACTGCTGATGCCTGCAATATGCTTATAAGGAAACTGTCAGTATGAGTTCCTTTTATCTGTTTATTAGCACATTTTATTCTAATTCCATTTCATGGTTAGTCAGAGTTATTCCCTGTTAAAAAATCTTTGAAAATAGAATTAAAGGCAAGTTCCCACAGTCATTTTAGGAGTTTAGCATGTCCTTGATATAAAACTATTCATAGTCAATACATGAAGGGAAAATTACAGTCTGGTCACTCAAAGAGATGCAAACATCATAAAATACATATACACTCAATCATTCACAAATCCATATCTTCAAATTCACCTACTCACTAAAATGTATTTGTAACTCCAATATTGGTACTAACGGCATTTTTAGAGTTATTTGTGGACATGTTCAGAGTGTGTTGTCTGACATACACCTTCCCAGTTGAAGTCAGACAAGGTAGGCTGTCTTCTTACTTCAGCTCTCCTATTATGTACCAGTTAACGTCAGGATTATGTTCTGATAAATGCATTCTTAGGTTATTTCCTCATTGTGCAAACATCATTGAGTACACTTAGACAAATCTTGATGGTATAGCCTACTACACACCAAGGCTACAAGCCCGTACCGGATGTTTCTGTACAAAACAGCATGAGATGTATAAGGCGGACATATAAGGCTGCTGTCAGCTGCTACCAATGCAATACAGCATACCATTCTATTTTTTTTATAAGTAGGAAGAATACATTCTAACATAATGATAAAAAGTGTAGTATAGTAAATACATAAACCAGCACCAGTTGTTTATTATCATTACCAAGGATTATGTGCTGTACATAGTTGTATGTGTTATAGTTTCATAAGACTAGCAGCACAGTAGGCTTGTTTATACGAGTATCACCACAAACACATGAGTAATGCATTGCTACTTTATGATGTCACTAGGCAATAGGAATTTTTCAGCTCCATTATAATCTTATGGGATAGATTTGTGTCATATATGAAGTCCAAACTTTGAAATGTCATCATGTAGAGCATGATTGTATATGGAGACCATTTTCAGTCTATTTAGTGTCACAGTTTTTGCATTTTGGTTTATGATTTCACTTTTAAAATGGCCTCCAAACTTAGTGTTGAAGTTCTATCTAATGTATTAAGCACAAGGGGCTGTTAAACGCCTTACAGAGAAAATACCAGTGTAAGATAAGCTTTCTTTGGACGAGAGCTATAGTGGTATTGGCTGTGAATTCAGTGTTAAAGCATCATAATATATATACTAAATAAAATATCTTTGTAAACAAAAACACATGTAAATCCAAGTTAAGTGTTGGATCTGTTGACAAATGTTGTGACCAGAAGCCTAAGACTATATATCTTTAGGTGCCATGGTTCAGCATTTGTGGTGACTATATATCATAACTACCATTACTATTTATGCATACATAAAACAAATACTCTTATGAAAAGTATAATATATCAAAACCAAATTAGATCCTTCCCAGTAATGGAAGGTTGATTTAACACTACACAATTAATGAGTGTACTCTACCATATAAGTAGATAAAAGAAAAGTTATTATCTGAATAGCTGAGTAGAATGCATTTGACAAAATCCAACAGATTTGTGTTATATTAAAACACACACACACACACACACCAGCAAAGTATAAAAGGAGTTTTTCAAACTTTAACAAGGGTAGTATACAATGGTCATATTTAATGGTAAAACACTGGAATGATCTCTCTCAGAGAGTAGGAACAAAATAGCAGTGACTGCTTGTATTCTGTTGAACATTGTATTAGAAGGCCTGGGCAAAGCAGTGACGCAAAAAATAGATGGAAGTTTGGATGTGTGGATAGACAGGAAAGGAAGGATATAAATGTCATTTTTCACAGACTGTATAATTATATATCTAGATTAGAATACCCAAAATAATACACAGTTAATCAGTTGAGGTAACAGGAACTTAGTAAAGTTACTGGATATAAAATCATTATATAAAAATCAATTCCATTTCTGTAACCAACAATGAAAAATGAAATTTTAATAATAAAGTTTATCCATAAGGGGGAAGCAATAATAGCATAAAAAGACATAATGCCAGCAAAAGATATGTAACCATTCAAGAGAAAATGATAAAGTTATTAGAAGACAATTTAAAAGAAAACCTAAACAGATGGACAATTATGCCATTTCTGTGAACTGGAAAATTCAATATTGTAAAGATATTAATTTTCCCCAAATGGTCTTTAGACTCAATGCTACTGTAATCAAAATCCCAATGGGATGTGTTAAGTAAAGGTACTACTATACAGCAATGAATGTAAATTAACAGCAATTAATGAATAGAAACACATATGACTTTCACAAAATTAATATTAAATTAAAAAAGAAAGTCACAAAAGAAAACGTATAGTGTGTAAAACTAAACTATATTATTTAAGCAGTCAGTCATAGGTAGTAAGACCATCAAAAGGATACCATTATCATTTAAGTCAGGTAGTGAATAGAATTACAGATAGGGGTAGTGGATGTCATCAGGGAGGGTCTTGCTTCCAGAGTGTAGGCAGTGATATATTTCTTGGCATTGGTGCTAATTACTTTGTTTACTTTGTAATTGGTCTTTATATTATTTATTTTTATTGATTTCAGAGAGGAAGGGAGAGCGAGATAGAACCATCAGTGATGAGAGAGAATCATTGATTGGCTGCCTCCTGCATGTGCCCTTAACCAGAATCAAACCCAAGACCCTTCAGTCTGCACACTTGAGGGTTGTGGGTTCACTCCCTGCCCGAGGTCAGGGCACATACAGGAGGCAAACAACCAATCAATCAGTGTGTCTCTTTCACATCAATATTTCTCTCCCCACCTCCCTCCCACCCCCTCCACCCCCCGCCTACACACAAACCCGCCTTCCTCTCTCTCTGAAAAGCAATGGAAAAATATCTTCCAGTGAGGATTAACAACAAGAAAATGTAACCCTACACATAGTGCATGCATTTTTTTTGGAGGAAATCAACTTTATATTATTTTGATTTAGTGCCTTTTCCAGGAGCTTAGCCTACTATTTGGAAATGAAACACCTCCCTAATGGGCCCTAAGGTAATAATCTACACTCATAAAAGAGAAACATGGTAATTGGCGTACGACCGCTACCCTTCCCATTGGCTAATCAGGGCAATATGCAAATTAACTGTCAGCCAAGATGGTGGCCGGCAACCAGGCAGCATGAAACTAACATGAGGCTTGCTTGCTTCAGTGACGGAGGACTCCAGCGTTCCCCGCCTGCCTTACCGGCCTCTGAGCCTGCGGTTTCAAACATTATAACAAATACAGATGCTAAACAAAACTCCAGAAACCAGCTTTCATCCGGCTGGGATCTCAGCTGGAGTTGATACAGAGTTTCGAGAACCGAAACAAACGAGATACCTGCTTTCAGGAGCGGAGGCCTAAGACCTGGAGCCTCAGAGCTAAAGCTGGCCCAGAATAAAAAAGAAAAAAAGGAGCAGTTGGGAGCTTCAGTCCCAGCCTGAAAACAGCCCTCATCCCCTCACCCAGACTGGCCAGGCACCCCAGTGGGGACCCCACCCTGAAGGGTGTGTGACCAGCTGCAAACAGCCATCATCCCCTCTCATCCAGGCTGGCCAGGCACCCCAGTGGGGACCCCCCACCCTGATCCAGGACACCCTTCAGGGCAAACCAGCCGGCCCTCACCCGTGCACCAGGCCTATATTCTATATAGTAAAAGGGTAATATGCCTCCCAGCACTGGGATCAGCGGAGCCACGAGGCCTCCCGGCACCGGGATCAGCGTGAGAGGGGTCAGCGCCCAAACCCCCTGATCGCCCTGCGGTTCTGTGTGTGACGGGGTGGGGCCACAACCTCCCTATCCACCCTGCTCTGTTCGTGACAGGGGAAGGCACCCCAACCCCCTGATCGGCCCTGCTCTGTGGGTGATAGAGGGCGGTGTGCCCCAACCCCCCCCCCCTCACGGGCCCTGCTCTGTGTGTGATGGGGTAGAGCCATAACCTCCCCATCAGCCCTGCCCTGAGTGTGACAGTGGCGGTGCCCCAACCCCCGGATCGGCCCTTCTCTGTGGGTGATAGAGGGCGGTGTGCCAACTCCCCTATCGGCCCTACTCTGTGCGTGACAGGGGGGAGCTCCCCAACCCCCTGATCGACCCTGCTCTGTGCGTGACAGGGTACGGAGCCCAACCCCCCTGATGGGCCCTGCTCTGTGAGTGACAGGGGGCAGCACCCCAACCCCCTGATTGGCCCTGCTCTGTGCGTGACAGGGGGTGGCGCCGCAACCTCCCCATGGACCCTGCCTTGAGTGTGACAGGGGGCGGTGCCCCAACCCCCCAATCGGCCCTACCCTGAGCGTGACGAGGGTGGCATTGCAACCTCCCGATCCGCCCTGCTCTGTGCATGACAGGGGGCGGCGCCCCAACTCCCCAACCGGCCCTGCTCTGAGCCCGACCAGGGGCTGCACCTAGGGATTGGGCCTGCCCTCTTCCACCCTGGAGTAGGCCTAAGCCAGCAGGTCGTTATCTCCCGAGGGGTCCCAGACTGCGAGAGGGCACAGGCCGGGCTTAGGGACCTCCCCTCCCCGCCGAGTGCACAAATTTTTGTGCACCGGGCCTCTAGTCCTATTTAATAAAAGAGAAACATGGTAATTGGCGTACGACCGCTACCCTTCCCATTGGCTAATCAGGGCGATATGCAAACTAACTGCCAGCCAAGATGGCGGCCGGCAACCAGGCAGCTTAAACTGAACATGAGGCTTGTTGCTTCAGTGACGGAGGAAACCAACGTTCCCTGCCTGCCTTGCCGGCCTCTGAGCTTGCAGTTTAAAAAACATTGTAACAAATATAGAAGCTAAACAAAACCCCAGAAACCAGCTTTCAGAGAGCTGGGATCTCAGAGCTGGAGTTGATACAGAGTTAAGATATAGAACTGAAACAAACCAGATACCTGTTTTCAGCAGCTGAGGCCTCAGAGCTGGAGCCAAGCCTCAGAGCTAAAGCTGGCCCAGAATAAGAAAGAAAAAAAGGAGCAGTTGGGAGCTTCAGTCCCAGCCTGAAAACAGCCCTCAGCCCCTCACCCAGACTGGCCAGGCACCCCAGTGGGGACCCCCCACCCTGAAGGGTGTGTGACCAGGTGCAAGCAGCCATCATCCCCTCATCCAGGCTGGCCAGGCACCCCAGTGGGGACCCCCACCCTGATCCAGGACACCCTTCAGGGCAAACCAGCTGGCCCCCACCCATGCACCAGGCCTCTATTCTATATAGTAAAAGGGTAATATGCCTCCCAGCACCGGGATCAGCGGAGCCGAGAGGCCTCCAGGCACCGGGATCAGCGTGAGAGGGGTCAGCGCCCAAACCCCCTGATCGCCCTGCGGCTCTGTGCGTGACGGGGTGGCGCCACAACCTCCCCATCGACCCTGCCTTGAGTGTGACAGGGGGCGGTGCCCCAACCCCCCAATCGGCCCTACCCTGAGGGTGGCATAGCAACCTCCCAATCTGCCCTGCTCTTTGCATGACAGGGGGCGGCGCCCCAAATCCCCAATCGGCCCTCTCTGAGCCCGACCAGGGGCTGCACCTAGGGATTGGGCCTGCCCTCTGCCACCCGGGAGCAGGCCTAAGCCAGCAGGTTGTTATCTCCCGAGGGGTCCCAGACTGCAAGAGGGCACAGGCCAGGCTGAGGTACCCCCCACTCACCCTCAAGTGCACTAATTTTTGTGCACCTGGCCTCTAGTCCTATATTATAAAAGCCTAATATGCTAAGTGTCTGGTCATCCATTCAACCAATCAAAGCATAATATGCTAATGATATGCTAAGGCTGCTCAACTGCTTGCTATGACATGTACTGACCACCAGGAGTCAGACAGTTGACCAGTCGACAAGTCTCTATGACATGTACTGACCACCAGGGGGCAGACGCTCCGACTTGTAGGTCAGCTTTCTGCTGGGATCCGGCCGATTGGGACTGAGCGAGACGGGCTGGACCGCCCTGGAACCCTCCCATGGTCCCTCCCCAGCTGGCCAATCTCCCACATCCCTCCCCAGCCCCGATCGTGCATCAGTGGGGTCCCTCAGCCTGGTCTGCGCCCTCTCGCAATCTGGGACCCCTCGGGATGTCGGAGAGCTGGTTTCGGCCCAATCCTATAGGCTAAGCCTAGGGACCCCACTGGTGCACGAATTTGTTCACCGGGCCTCTACTAATGTATAAAGGAGAGACGCTGGACAGGTTCTCTCTGCTCTCTAAAATTTAAGGAGTCAGGATTGTGGTTTTACCCAATTATTTGTTTGCATTTCATTTTTTTCCCCAATATCCACTTATAATCTTTTTAAAGAAAATTATTTTAAATCAGTAAAATGGCATATGTATGAAGTTGATTTTTCTTATTGCTATATTGTCTGAATGTTAGGATTATAGGCTTTAGACCAACGAAATCCACTGTTTTCCTTCATCCTTGCTGCTATCCATATTTGATGCATTTGGCTAACTTTAAAATATGGTCATTTCTGGTTTTATTGCTTCATTTTTTCCTACTGTGTTTGGACATGAAGAGAGCTCTTAAATAAAAATAAAACAAAAGAATTTTATAACAATACTGTTCCGTTTATGCTTTTCTCTTTGATCCTTTTAACTCATTGAAACAAATTAAAGTTAAGTACAAAGACATTGTTATATTTACTACTGAGAAATGATTTGTGAATGGATTCTCTCATCTACAGTGATAGTTTTCGAAGTGTGGTCTGGGAATCTAAGTTAACCTTCTGGCGTGTCTGTGGAGGAAAAATTATTTTCACAGTAATACTAAAAAGTTAAAGGCCTTTTTTACTCTCAATCTTATGAGTGTAGAGTGTAGGCTTTTCTAGAGACTACGTGGCATGTGATGTTGGAACAGCTCGAATACAAAAGCAAACATGAGAATTCACCAATCTTCTATTAAGCCAAGCATTAAAGAGACTTGAATAAATGTAAACTAATGACTCACTTTTTACTGTCTTTCTGACCTAGATTTTTCATTACAAATACCAAATTTACAATATCATATACAATAGGTTTATTGTTATATCAATAAATGTTTTTTAAACTATTTGACTTTAATTTCAAATATATTTTTTTCTCAAATATGATATTGATAGGAATAACCCACATAAACAAAAATTCTTTAAGGTCCTCCATAATTTTTAAATGTGTTAAAGGAATCTCAAGGCCAAAAAGAGAGCTAAAAATCTATATGAGCTTTTTAATTTTCAGATGTCTGAATTTTTCTTATAATTTATTTTTATTTTGCTTGTTATAAGACAAAATAATATGTTTTTAGGTTGCTACAAACCTCAGGGAAGATCAGATTACTTGATGTTGGCAGCTGCTTTAACCCATTTATGAAGTTTGAAGAATTTCTAACTGTTGGCATAGACATTGTACCTGCCGTAGAGGTATGTATAGTTATGTTTTGTTTTGAGACTTGAATATTTTACATGCATATTTACAAAGGAAAATAATTGTCTTTACATTTTTGAAATACCAAATATATTTCGTGTGTACATGTTGATATTGTTTCCATTCAAAAATAAATATATATTTAATTAAAATTTTTTAGCATTTAGTTAACAAATATTAACTTGACTTCTACCATATTTGTATTTATTTTCTCAATTTTTATTCCCTGTTTATCATTTATTTTTGCAATCAAGAATATTTAGTAAATTGCACAGATTTTTAGATAGCTATAGTATTTGGGCTTTTGATTGATTTATTTTTTAATGCATCTCTTTCTGAAATGTATTGTGATGTGAAGCCATTATGGAATAATGGAAATAGCAAAGGCTTTGGAGTTAGCCATAACTTTATTTAATCCCACTATATGTACTTAGTAAATGAAACTGCTTACCTTTACACAGAATGTATCCTCTACTTTTAAAAGGAGAATTTTTTTAGTGACATAAATTTATAATGTTTTCCATTTTACTTTTGATACACCAGGCACAAAAAGAAAATTTCAAATTAACTTTTTATTTTTATAAAGAAAATGCGTGTAAGAATACAAATTCTTTGGCATAAGGATTTTTTTTTTTTTTTCCTTCTCACTACTATGTTCCCAGCACTTAGAAACATGCCTGGTACATTATGTACTCATTAAGTACTTTTTTTTTTTTTAATTGTTGACAGTATTACAGATGTCTCCCATTTTGTTTTTTGAATAAAAGAATCTAATCTTTTGTTCAACCTGGGTTTGAATCTCTGAGCTTCATTTTCTCATCTGTATAATGGAGTTAATAATGGATTATACTTTACAAGTTTGTTATAATGTTTACTTGAGGAAAAATATTTAAAGCACCTAGAAAAATACCTGTTACATAGTGAGTGCTAAAGAAATGTTTTCTATCATTATTGGAATGTTTTTAATTGAAGATTCAACTTTTTCATGGGTCTTTAATTTTGATGAGCATGACTATCTAGAGTAGATGTATACGAGTAACATTGAGGAACAAGGAAATTCTAAAACCATTAGTGTTATCTCTACTTCCTAACGATGGACAAATGTTTGCTTTATATTTAAACAGCCCTACTTAGCTTTTCATTGCAGGTGCTATAAGGAGCCATAGTTTTAAAGGGCAGGTGACTCTCGCCTTCCTTCCTCAAGACACATACTTGTGTTAGAGATATCCTTCAGGGACTGCTGAGACATGACAACCATTTGATCTGAACCTCAGGCTTAAATATTATTCTTAAAATATTTTATTTGTTTAGAGATGTGGCTATAAATTTTCAACTGTAAAATCATTAGGGAAGGCAAACAACTGCTATATATAAGTTTAGTAGTAGAATCAGACTTCCACAGTTTCAGAACCCTATAATTAAAACAAAAGGAAGAGACACTTCCAGCCAAGATGAAGTAACAGGGACCAGAGTGATCCTTTTCCCCCCTGCCTTAGGCAACAAAAATGTGAACAAAATAATTTATAAGACACTAGAGGCCTGGTGCATGGATTTGTGCACATTGAAAGGAAATTAATTAGAATATTTTAGAGGCCAAGGAGGGACTGTGGGAGGTTGGCTCCAGGGCATGTCCAGCCCATCTTGCACAGTCCCAATCAGCTGGACCCAGGCAGCAAACTAACCTACCGTCAGAGCGTCTTTCCCCTGGTGGTCAGTGCGCATCATAGCGACTGGTCGAACAAATGGTCGGGCACTTAGCATATTAGGCTTTTATTATATAGGATTAGACGTTAGATAATAAAGGACAATGATCCCCAAGGGACTGAAACAAATTATATGGGCCCTAAAATTGCACCAGTATATAGCCTTCAGATCATTTTCAGGACATGCACAAAGAGATGATCACAACCCAGCTGATCCCCCGAGTTGTGGAGATGGAGCTGAAAGTTCTAGCAGCCCAAAACAGCTAGGGTTCCCAGGGCAGAGTACCAAAGAAATGAGAGCTGCACAGAGGGAAGACTCTAAGGTCTGCAGAGTCCTCCTTCAGTACACAGCTGAGTACTGATCAATATGTGTGTAGAAAACTGCATGAGAATGGAAGAAGCACCACCTGAAAGGACTAGAGGTGATAGTGCTTGGCACTCACACAGGCTGGAAATAGCCACTCTGGAAAAAGACATGTTAAAGGACTACAAGATAAAAATCTGTCACCTAGAGTCAGCCTGTGAACCACTGTCGCAGTTCAATTCCCAGACTGGACACATTCCTGGGTTGTGGGCTCCATCCCCAGTGTGGGCATGCAGGAGGCAGCCAATCAATGATTCTCATCATTGATGTTTCAATCTCTCCTTCTCCCTTCCTCTCTGAAACTGATAAAAAAGTATATTAATACAAAAAAAAAGAAGGGAAATTTGAGATTGATGTCAGCATCATGGCAGCGTGAGAAAACCTTAGTCTCCTCTCTTAAAGACACAGCAGGCTGGACAACTGTAATTCATCAAAGGATTCCCTGACCAACACGAAATGTCTGAGTGACCACACATTGAGCCATCTGAAGGTGGGCTGTAAGAGTGAGCAGTACAGGCATGGGGGCAGGGAGGACCGAGAAGGGAGCTGCAGAAGCAGTCCAGCAATTGCAGCAGCCCCAACAGGTGGTATAGCTGTGCAGTAGGGTTGCAGCCTCCTTTTTGTGGACCGGAGGCTGGTGCACATTGATGCTGAACCCAGGGATAGAGACAGTGAAAAAAATAGTGCAAAGGGTAGCACTGCCACCATCACCAAGGAAAAAGAAAAAGCCACAGATGCACAAGTCTGCCTCCCCTCCCCCCCCCACCCTCTTGTAGCCGGCCATTTCCAGTGGAGGCAGCAGCAGTAGAAGAAAGTTGTGAAGGAGCAGAGGCATCATTTTAAATGGAGTGGCCTATTCTCATTTGAGCTAAACCCAGTAGAAAGAATAAAGCTGCAGATGTTCATTTCCAAATGAACCAGCCCACCTCTCCTACCTAACCCACCCTACCCATTGCGGTGGAACCTGTAAAGGCAGAAGGGACACCTCAAAGAGTGCAGGGCAACTGACTGCTTCTGGTTGCAGGAAAACAGGGCTGGAACTCAGACCTGGATTCCCATCACTGGCCACACTACCACAAAGGTGTTGCCCAGAGACTCAGGCAACCACTTATAGAAGGGATGCCCGTCTCCTCGAAGAATACAGGGCATTTTCCACACTGAAGCAACATCACCCCACAGAGTCCAACAAGTTCCAGTACTGCAGGTAAGAGAAAACAAAATTTGCACTGTAGCACCGTGTACTGGAAAACAAAAGAAAGAACTATACTTATCAACCTTCAGGATACCCATCTCAGCTACAAAGACAAGCATAGAGTCAGAATGAGGGGTGAAAGATGATAACTCAAGAAATGGTATCCAGAGAAAAGTGTGTCACTGTACTTATATCTGACAAAATAGATTTCAAGATGAAAAGAGTAAAAAGAGACAAATATGTACTTTTATACTGATAAATGGGACAATACCTCAAGAAGACATAACACTTCTCAATATATATGCACCCAATCTGGGAGCACTGAAATATATAAAGCAACTACTAACAGAACTAAAGGGAGAAACAGGCCAAAACTCATAGTAGGGGACTTAAATACTGGAAATGTCCAGCTCAGGTGATCAGGGACGCTGTGCCACTGGGACCTATAGGATACGTATTAAATAAGGCCATTCTACCAAGCGCAGGAGTTTATGTAGAAATAAACAGAGGGAGGCTGCCAAAATGAGGAAACAGAGGCATGTCCCAGATGAAAAAACAGGACAGAACTCCAGTAAAACAACTAAAGAAAATGGAGACAATCTACCAGATGCAAAGTTCAAAACACGGGTTATAAGGATGTTCAGTGATCTCTGTGAGGACTTCTACAAAGCGATAGGAAGTATAAAAGAGAAATGAAGACCATCTTAACTGAAATGCAGAATATATTATAGGGAATTAACAGTGGAGTAGATGAAGTAGAGGATCAAATCATATATTTGGAAGATAAAAAAGCAGAAAACACCCAATCAGAACAGCAAAAAGTAAGAAAAATCCAAACAAATGAAGATAGTATAACAATCATCTGGGACAACTTCAAGCATATCAACATTTGCATCATGGCAGTGCCAGGAGGTGAAGAGAGAGAGCAAGGAATTGGAAACGTATGTGAAAAAATAATGGCAGCAAACTTCTCTAACCTGGTGAAGGAAATAGACATACAAGTCCAGGAAGCACAGAGAATCCCAAACAAGATGAACTCACAAAAGGCCCACACCAAGACACATCATAATTAAAATGGCAGAGGTTAAGGACAGAGAATCTTAAAAGCTGCAAGATCAAACATATAACTAATAAAATGGCAATAAATACATATCTATCAACAATTACTTTAAGTGAAATGGATTAAATGCTCCAATCAAAAAGCATGTGGAGGCTGAATAGATAAGAAAACAAGACCCTTATATACGCTGTCTACAAGGCACTCACTTCAGATCAAAAGACACACACAGATTGAAAATAAAGGGATGAAAAAGATATTTCATGCAAATGGAAATAATTGAAAAGCTGGGACAGCAATACTTATACCATACAAAATAGACTTTAAAGCAATGGCTGTTAATAAGAGACAAAGAAGGACTCAGCAATTCTAGTTCTGGGTATTTATCCAAAGAAACACAAAACACTAAATCAAAAAGATATAGACATCCACATGTTTATTGCAGCAGCATTTATAATAGCCAAGATGTGGAAGCAACCTAAGTGTCCATCAGTGGGTAAATGGATAAAGAAGAAGTTGTGCATATATACATTGTGAAGCAAAGTAGATGTACAGATGTGACTACATGAAACAGTTTATTCATATATTATTATTTATTCTTGTATTTTTATACGAACAACTGTGAAGCTACTTTTGCCCCAACCTGTATACAATGGACTATGACTTCACCATAAAAACATATAAAATCTTGCCCTCTGCAACAACATGGATGGACCTAGAGGTTAATGTGCTGAGTGCCATAAGTACAGCATAGGGAATGTAGTCAGTATATTCTAATAAGTATGGAGTTAGATGGATATTAGATTTATTGGGGTGATCATTTAATAAATTATGTAATGTCTAATCACTGCGTTGTATACCTGAAACTAATATAATAATGTATGTCAACTGTAATTGAAAAGTAAAAAAGTACTTAACATAAAAGAAGAAAACATTTCTATTAAATCTTACCTCAATTAAATTTCAAATAAGCCCTTATTTTTTAAAGATATGTATCTCAAAAATATTTCTGATTTCAAATTACATGTTTTTAAATGGGAACTAGGAATTATCTAGAATGAATTACTCTGATTTCTTTGACTAAAAGTTTTGATTGAATAACTTTGTGCAAATGGAATAATTTAGAAGGGAAAGGTACATAATTAAAGTTTGAATTATATAGAAATGCTTTGAGATAGTTTGGTATAAACTCTGTAATAAGGTGGAAGTAATTTTGGAATTCTAATGTGCCTTGTTTTTCCACTTCTGCAGAGTGTATATAAATGTGACTTCCTGAACTTGCAGCTTCAGCAACCACTCCAGCTTGCACAGGATGCTATAGATGCCTTTTTGAAGCAGCTGAAAAACCCTATTGATTCTCTTCCTGGAGAACTTTTCCATGTGGTTGTTTTCTCTCTCCTTCTTTCTTATTTTCCATCACCTTACCAGAGATGGATTTGCTGCAAGAAAGCCCATGAACTGTTAATGTTAAATGGTTTATTGCTTATCATCACACCTGATTCCTCCCATCAGAATCGTCATGCTATGATGATGAAAAGCTGGAAGATTGCTATAGAGTCCCTGGGCTTTAAACGTTTTAAGTATTCAAAATTTTCACATATGCATCTGATGGCATTTAGAAAAATATCCCTAAAAACTACAAGTGACTTGGTAAGTAGAAACTACCCTGGGATGTTATATATTCCTCAAGATTTCAACAGTATAGAAGATGAGGACTATTCTAACACTTCCTGCTATGTTCGATCAGATATAGAAGATGAACAACTGGCATATGGTTTTACAGAGCTCCCTGATGCTCCATACGACTCAGATTCTGGAGAAAGTCAAGCCAGCTCCATTCCTTTCTATGAGCTAGAAGATCCCATATTGCTTTTAAGCTAATATATAAACAGAAAACCTTTCATTCCAGACTCCTAAATTGCCTACACTGATCGGAAATACTAGCATGAACTCAGTACTTAAAACCTGGTTTGCAAAGGAGAAATGCAAAGGTTGACAGAGTTTGCTATTTTTTTCTACTTTTGGATTTTAAAATTTATTCTTATATAGAAATCTTAAAGTTTCATGCAGAGTGTGACTCTTGTCATAGCAGAAACCACTATTACATTAGCATTTAGCACTCTGATATCATAGAAAGATACCTTTTTCTTAGTATTATTGTGAAAAGTGAAGCATAATTTGCTATGTATTTTTTCATCTTTTCAATGTTGACTTTAAACCATTGCAGTGAGAAACTTTGGGATATGTAGAAAACTGTAGATTGCACTTTGATGGTTAACCAGTTAAATGTATCACAGAAATAGATGGATTTAGCTGTTTTGTGATGCACTTGTTCTTTTTTCTAACGAAATTGCTATCTGTTACAGAAAGCCATTTTCTTTTCAGTTTTATCTGGTGATCCAATATTTCCTGAACTTCTTGGAATTGATGGTAATTTTTGTCCTTGTTCTTGCTCATTTGGCAACATCAGATACTGGGGGAGAGAGTTCCCCCTAAGTGTGTATTGTAATTTGATTAGCACAGTACAAAAACCACCATTGCCAAAGTAGAGTTTTCATAACTTTCTTGTTGTTTTGAGCCTTGGTGTTAAATATATTTAACTGTGCAAGTTCACTTTTGTTTTTTTAAATGTAGAGTTCATTTACAAATTATCCTATTTAAGTAAGGAACAGTATAATACTCAATATTGACCTAAAACACCTTTGTGAAAGGGTTTGCACTTGTAAGAGAGCTTATGTTTTATCTAGACTAACTTTTCATAAGGGGTCCTCACCTTTCCACTAAGAAGGTATACTGCACTACAAGTCTGAAATTATATAGAAAAAAATTAAAAGTAATCTCTGCTGGTAGTCTAATAAAATGGTTTTGAGCTTTTGGTATTCTTATTTCTATATAATTGCTAACTGAAACTTTTCTTTGAAAATATAAATCATTCATTGGCTGTGGAAGTTTTCCCTTTCCACATTGATAAATCTTTCTGTGTTTCTGAATCAGAAGCAAATGGTTAAGGAGAAATATATGTCCAAACAAGACAAGATTTAGTTTAAATAGCTAAGAATATTTAGTCTGTGTTGTCTTATCAGCCAGAAATTGTGATGTAAATTATCATTTTTAAGAGTGCCACTGTGTGGATTTTTTTTTCAAGTGGTTTTTACATTAAAATTACCTCATACTGAGGTTTTTGCACTGAAATATCAGTTTCAGATTTCATGTTAATGTACGTGTGTGTGTGTGTGTGTGTGTGTGTGTGTGTGTTTAAAGAAAACTTGTATTTTCAATAGTTGATCCTAAATTTCATAAACTGCACTTCTTTACTCTGGTAAAACTGATGTTTTTGTGCTTATTGTGAATTGCCATAGTTAATTTTGAATGTCAAACTTTATTTAGAAGTACAAAGTGTATTTTTAAGATATAAATGGTTGAATGTGTGTACCTGATATTTCAAATTAAATTTCACATTCTGAATTAATGAAAGTAATACGATTGTAATTAACCTAAAAAAGTCAGTTAACTACATGCAATAAATATTGGTTGTTCAAATATGCAATAAGTAACTTGAAATTTTTCCTTTACTTTCAATAGCTTTTAATAGATTCTTTAAATAAAGATTGACTTTTCTTTCCAGTTAAGCACTGCAGGTCAAGTCTTGTAGCTCCCCTAAAAGAAAGAAAAAAAAACATGTGTTTTAGTAATACTTCTTTTACCATATTGTTTTCTTTGATTTGACTAAATACTATCTTAAGGGCAAAGAAAAAAATATACCAATAAAAGTGCTTTGAAAGTAAATGAAAACAGTGCTTTTGAGATCCTGGTGTAGGTGCTACCTTGGAGTCAGCATTTGTATTATAGCTAAATGTTGGTGCTATAAATACTTCTGATTTTTTTACAGATGTTGATTCTGCTCATGCTCTGAAGTGTGCATGTTGTATTTTAAGTAGTAGTTTACAGAAAAATCTCTCTTTATAAAAAAATCTCTCTTTATAAAACCTGTACTCCCACTTACTATAAGTTTCTTTGAATTTATAAATACCATTTGTTACTGTAAATTCAGCGTATTCAAATTAGGTTAGTAAGGATTTAAACGAACACATATTCTATCAAAGCCAATTCAATATATAAGTGTTAAAATATAAATAGTCATGTGGCTTGGTGCCAGATTATATGTGTAATATCAAGAAAAGTCAATAGAGCCTTCTAATACTGTATTAATATGGATACTCTTGAGAATGATTTCATTTGGATATAAAGAAGTAAGGGTCCTCCTGATGCATTCACAGTTGGATTCTCCAAAATAATTTGGTGTTTCAAAAACAAATGATCCTTTGGTTGGATTCTTTAGGATCAGTTGGTTTATATCATAGTTGCCAAGTGGCATACTTGAAAGTGTTTGTTGTATTTTTTCACATTTTGTGAACAATGCACATTTATTACAATTTTTTAATTTTCTAATATACATTGTCCATTACTTGTAACCTGAACGTTTTGTGTGTTTTGACCTATCTCGTTAAGTGGTTTCAAAATGGGGAGGCAATTTAGAACTTGAATGACTTAGAATTTTCTAGCTATGTTTATCTAGTCACTGTATGTCAACTATATCATACTCCACTTTCCTTGAAAGTTATTTACATCAGAGATACTTTTGGAAGTCAGCAAGTAACAATCATAGTTTCTAAAATGCCACAGGCCTTTTCACTAAGAATCCAAAAGATAACTTATTTCCCAAAGCCAGACATGGATGAAACATTCCCCGGAAATAAGGTAGATGGGTGATTGCTGGGAAGAAGAGAAGTAAGTAGGCCAAATCCCTGGAGACTGCCTGCAAGAAAGATACTTAGAGCTCCTAGCACAGATCAAAGTACCAGAGTACAGGCTGCTGTGAAAACAGTGGGGACCCGGGGATTTTAAAGTAATAAGATAACATTTTTATGGAGAGGAAAGGTGATGATCTGGAGCTGTGTTACCAGAAGGATTACCAAGATAGGAGGGACCCTGTTGGCATAGAGAATGGTGCCAATTGGAATGAGGAGCTACAGAATAAGTGGTAGGATGCCACACCTATCTCTTTAGTCTTGCTTGATTCTTTAATTGAGGATTAGTTACTACGCTATTATACTAGACTAGGTGCTGTAAGGAATAAATACTGTGCTCTTCAGAGCTGACAATGTAACAAAAAATAGCATTAACATGAGATAACAAAAAAAAACTTTAAAATTGCATAACAGCATATTCTTGTATTGCAGCAATTTGTGGTACATATCAAAGAAATCTGTTCACATGACCTTTTGGCTCATTCTTCATAGCCAATCTGGATGCATTTTACTTAAATATGGGTATCCCTCATGGAAGTGCCAAATGTAAATGATGTTGTTACTCCCTAACTCTCCCACAGCAATCCTCACTCCTACAGCTTCTATGTTGAAATCCCAGGGTGGGGAGGGACAAGCCTGTGCCCACCTTTGTACTAGCAAGTCCCTCTGCCTAGAATGTCTTTATTTTATACTGGATTTGCATGGCTAGTTTGTTATTAAGGTTTTGGCTTACATATAACCTCCTTAGGAATATAGCTGAACAAAAGAGTGAAGGTTTGGCTGCCTGCTGCAAGGAAAGCCAAACTTTTGAGGCAGGTGCTGGTGCAAAAGGAAAAGAGGTTTTATTCAAGAGCCACACTGCAGGACCTGTGGACAGGTGAACTCCTGTCTCAAAGACCATCTTCTCTTCCTGCTCAAGCCCCCTGTTCTTATAGGGATAGGGAGTGGAAGGGCCTTTTTTCCCCCCTATCCACTACCTTGTTAGCTTTTGGCAGGCTTGAGACCCTTCCTAGCTTTCAGCTCATCCAGGGCCCTATCCATTCATATTTCTAGGTCTTGGCATACTCAGTATAAACCTCTCCCTGTGCCATCTTGGCCAGTGGAGGAAGACTCCCCAGTGCTCTGACTGACTGCGGTAACAACTCCCCCCGTTCAAAACTCTGGACCCTTGTTATCTAAGGGGAAATGAATGGAGGTCTCATCTTCTGTAGTGTCTTCCAGCTGTCAAAGGGTATAGTCTTACCTATCCCCAGAACCAGAGATTCTTACTATCTACTGAAAGAAGAGGTGGATCAAGAATGGAGGGAAGCCTTTATGTGAGGGAGGACTGCTCTTTGGAAGATGGTATATATGGTGTCTAGAGGATGGAACTATTGAACAAGCAAAGCTGGTAGACTGCTTCATATTTCGAGAGCTGGTGGTGTTAATGGGCTTCCAGAGTGAGACCTATTGTGCAAACAAGTGTTTAGTGAGGGGTATGCCTAGTAGTGCAGGGGGAATTGTAGTGAAATCAGAAACTGAATAAACTAAAGGATCCCCATGATTTAATCCTGAACGGGGCTTTGGATGGCACACCCAACAGTGGGATAAATTTCCAAGGAAGCCACTGTCTGGGAAATGCAGAAGAAAATAAAAAGCAATATTGTCACTTAGCTTTGGGAAGTACTGTCCCTTTCTGAGAGAGGAATTTTAAATATCTTTCAGGAGTGCAGGTCCAGCTTTGCAATATCAACAGCAGCAGCAAGATCGAGTCCTCCTCAGGTGGTGCCCACTTTATCTGTGTGTGGTGGATCCAAGGCTCGATTCCTGTCGGCTTTAGTGAAGAGTGTGTTGTCAGCAGGACGTCATAGAGACTGGCCCATTGCTTGGCTAACTGCTGCTCAGGACCTTGAGACTTCCAGGTCTTTAGTAAAACTAGGTCTCCCGGCTGGAATGGGTGTAAGGGCTCATCAGACAGGTAGATAGACCTGCAATGAGCAAACTTATGCAACATTGTTAGTGTTTGCCCTAGATGATGTACATACGGCTTTTACATTTTCTATTCATGTTTTAAATCTAAAGGAGGTGTTCCTAAAACAGAAAATTGGAAGGATCTCCCATAAACCTTCAAAAGGGCTTAATTTAAGCCCACTTCAGGGCACTTCCGTAGTTCAGAACAAGGCAATAGAGAGTTCCTGGTCCCATTTCAGTTCCTGGTCCCATTTCAGATGTGTTCCCTGGCATATTTTCACCGGGGTTGTCTTTATTATTTGGTTCATTTTCTCAGTCTTCCCTGTAGATTGGGGTCTCCAAGATGCATGTAGTTTTTATTGAGTGTGTAGTGCCCCTCCTATCCTTTCTTCTGGGAGATTTATTGAAGTGAACAATGGTCCATTGTCACTTTGAATGTTGAAAGAAAGACCAAATCTAGGGATTCTTTTTTGCTTCTAAATATATTTTTATTGATTTCAGAGAGGGCGAGAGAGAAACATCAGTGGTAAGAGAGAATCATTGATCGGCTGCCTCCTGCATGCCCCACACTGAGGATTGAGCCCACCACCCGGGAATCAAACCAGTGACCTCTTGGTTCCTGGGTCGATGCTCAACTGCTGAGCCACATGCAACGGGGCTAGGGATTATTTCTTTGAATGGTTTTGTTACCTCACTTGGCTTCCAGTGTTGTTGGGATATGTATGCCTCTTCCTATCTAGAAAAGGTATCTACAAAAACTAATAAAAATGTAAAGTTTCCTGTGGTTTTAGGCATCTGTGTAAAGTCAAATTGCTAGTCCTCACACGGGCATACCCCTTTATATTGTACTCCCTTTCCTGTTGGAGCACATTCTTGTTTTAGGATTGTTTTTGGCAGGTTGTTTGGGGCACATATCTGACAGGCTTGTATAATCTTCTGAATAGTCCTTTGTAAGTGAGGGCTCTTCACATGTGGTCCAATGAGGCCTATTAAAGCATCCCTTCCACAATGGGTCTCTTCATGTAGGTGTTTGAGGATGAGATATACTAGAGCTTCAAGGAGAAAGATCACACCATGGGTGTTGAACTTCCATAGAGAATTAGGGTCATTGTTAGAGATTCCTCATTTACGGGCCATTTCTTACCTCATTCTGTGCAATGAGGTTTAAACTCTGACAAGTTCAGGTGGAGAATTAGAATCCCAAGAAGTGGCGGCCCTCGGGTGGCTTGTCTTGCTGCTTTATCAGCAGTTTGGTTTCCCTGGCTTGTTTGGGAACTGCCCTTCTGATGTCCTGGGCAGTGCATTATGGCAATCTGATTTGGTAGATTCACTGCCTCTAGCAATTTTAAAATTTCTTTTGCATGTTTGATGCACTTATTTATTTCCCAAGGTTAAGAGCCTTCTTTCTTTCCATGTTGCTCCATGAGCATGGATGGCCATGAAAGCATATTTAGGGTCAGTGTAGATGTTAGTATCTTTCCCTGGGATAATTCTAAGGCTCTTGTGAGGGCTATCAGTTCAGCCTTTTGTGCTGAGGTGCCTACAGCAAGGACGTGGACTCCCATTACCTGTCTGTGGTGACTTCCAAGTACCCGCTCATTGTTGACCATTCTCCATGAAGCTGCTCCCATCTAATTTAATAAAAGAGAAACATGCAAATTGACCATACCTTCGCTTCACCCCCAAGCCATGCCCACCAGCCAATCAGAGCGACTATATGCAAATTAACCCAACCAAGATGGTGGCTGGAAGCCACGGAGCTGGAGCAAGCAGGAGGATTGGTTGCCCCAGCAATGGAGGAAGCTAAGCTTCCCGCCTGCCCTGGTTGGCTGTGGCCTCCGCTAAAGGCAACAAAGTTTCAATTATAGAAGCTAAATAAATCCCAGATACCTACTTCCAGCCAGCCTCCACTGGGAGCTTGGGTGGCTGGGGGCTGTGGCCAGCCTGCAAACAGCCATCAGCCCCTCACCCAGACTGGCCACACCCTCATGGGGTGAGGGTCCCCACTGGGTGCCTTGGCCAGCTGGAAAACAGCCATCAGCCCCTCATCCAGACTGGCCAGGTACCCCAGCAGGACCCCCCACCCTGAAGGGGATGTGGCCAGCCTGAAAACAGCCCTCTGCCCCTCACCCAGGCTTGCCAGGCACCCCAGTGGGGACCCCTACACTGAAGGGGCTGTGGCAAGCCTGCAAACAGCCATCAGCCCCTCACCCAGGCTGGCCAGGCACCCCAGCAGGACCCCCATCTCTGAAGGCGGTGTGGCCAACCTGAAAACAGCCCTCAACCCCTCACCCAGGCTGGCCAGGCACCCCAGTGGGACCCCCACCCTGACCCAGGACACCCTTCAGGGCAAACCAGCCAGCCCCCACCCATGCACCAGGCATATAATAAAAGGGTGATATGCAAATTGACCTGTAAGTCATATAATAGTGTTAAATCTTATTGGTCATGTTGCATACTTAACACAATAAAGTTGTGTCGGATCAATTCTTGGTACCAGAAATCCATATAAATAAAAGGCTAAGTGACTGGTCATCCAGCTGGTTAGGTATGACGCGCACTGACCACCTGCGGGCAGACAACTCAATGCAGGAGCTGCTGAGCGACAGCAACTTTGCAGAGTGCCCTCTCGCACTTCAGGACCCCTCGGGGATGTCAGACTGCTGGTTTCGGCCCAATCCCCACAGGCCAGGCCAAGGGACCCCACCTGCCAGAGGGAACCCTGCTCACTCTGCAGACGCCCTTCGAGCCCCGGCACCGCCCCAGGTGCACGGGGAGGGATTGCGGGAGGTTGGATACAGGATGTGTCCAGCCCATCTTGCCCAGCCCCACCCCGCTGGCCATCTTCTAATTAATTTCCTTTCAATGTGCACAAATCTGTGCACTGGGCCTCTAGTCTTTATATACAAGTACAGGCACCTGATCTTTTAAAAAGTCCTCTGGAACAAAAAGGTAGATAATTACCATTTTTTTGTAAGTCAATCCAAATTATATCTATTTTTGTCAGATCTGCAAAATATATTTTTTTCAGTGTGTTGCAGAAATTAAATGATGAGTTTATGTGTGCCATACGATAAAAAAGGTTGTTGTAACCTGTAAAAGTTATTGATTTCGATCCAAGAAGTGTCACAGAGTGGTGCTCTGAGTTTAGTGAGGGGACCAGTGTGATGCATTAGTCTGGGTCAGTGGTCGGCAAACTGCGGCCCCTTGAGTGTGGCTCTTCAACAAAATACCACGTGCGGGCGCGCGCGCACGTACAGTGCAATTGAAACTTAGTGGCCACACTCAAGGGGCCAAAGAGCCGCATGTGGCTCGCGAACCGCAGTTTGCCAACCACTGGTCTGGGTTGAGGCTGACATCAAGATGACTAGCATATACTAGTAGGTAATTGAAGTAATACAGGCACTAGGACCTCAACTAGGGTACTGGCAATGGAAGTTAAAAGAAAATGCATGAAATATGATGGATAAAAATGAACAACACTGGCCTTCACAATTATCAGGTTTTTTTAGTAAATACTAGTAGCCTTCAACAACAAAAAATTTATGACAGCTACACGTCTCCTTCCTTGCTACTTGTAGTGTCCTACAGTGAAAGCCAGTCTCAGATTTAATACTACTACATAAATAAATATTTATCAATAAGTAGGCACAGAAAAACTACACAAACAATATTTTGTGACAGAGTACTAAACAGCAGTCTAGACACCAGGGGCCATTCTGAAGGGTATCAGTCTGGTAGAGTCAGCAAAGTCTCATACAACAGTTATACAAGGATGAAAGTGCCTGTACAATATTCTAGTCATGTATCTTGAATATCTGTTATTTCCAGAATGAAACATTATTTCTAATCCTTTGTGCTAATTAACATTCCTCTATTGAAGATTTACATAGTGATATTGGAAGCACTTCTGCATCCAACTAATAGTGAAGATTCCTGATTAGTGTCTTTCAGATGCTAATTACTCACCCTGGACTGTGCAGATTGAAGTTAACACAAGCGCAGACACCGTTCATTAGAGTATTCTAAAGTTGACTGACAAGAGATTGGTACTGGACTTACAGGGTGATCACACGTAAATCATATAAAAGTATAATCACTATATATTGTATGTCAACTGAAACTATATATTGTATGTCAATTGTAAGTGAAAAGTTAAGAAAAAATTCAAGTATACTGACAGGATAAGCATCAAAAACGGTTTCAAGATCACAAGGTAGAAGCTCATGTTTGAGAAAGATGAAAAAGCACTGTTTGAAAGAGGAATATTAGTGCTGGGGAACAGAAAACCTCTGTGGCTGATTTAAGCAGGAAAGAAATTTATTAGAAGATATTGGGCAGCTCAAAGGACTTCTGGACATTGAGGCTTGGACAAGCATGGTCAACAATGACAAACAATAACAACAGACCACAGACATGATGGAAGAGGGCTCTGGGATTGCGGTCACCATGATCAGACATCTTGAATCACTGAACCACTAATACTGGATGCCTGGCACCACCACTAGAACCACACTCTGCCCCAGGAGCCACCTGCAGTTACCCAGGGAGCACAGCTTGCTGGGCCCACTTTTTTTGAGTCAATAGCTTCTCAGTGGTGCGCATGATTGGCTAAGCAAATATTTCACATTTCAGTCTCAGCCAACAGACTCACAGGAATTCTCCAACACAGAAGGGAGTTTCCAGTGCAGTGGTACAAATTAAAATAACAAAAGGGTAAATGTCCATTAAAAGCAAGTTGAATTAGAAGTGATGATGATGTGTTCAAGTATAAACATCTAGCAGACAGTTGTGTGGCAGGATAGTAAGAAGCTAGGAAAATTCCTGGGCAGTGGAATAGGGAAACTGAGACAAGAAAATTACACAAGGCCAAACAGTTTGAGCAGCTTGCAGCCAGCTTGTGAACTGCAAGACCTTATCTTCCCCAACCAAGGTCACTTGAAAGCAAATTGTTTATACCTCCCCTCCCTAACCAGAGGATATGTAACTTAAATCACCCTGGTCTGGAAAATAAAGAACAAAGGCCCAATTAATGCCATTTGTGTCAGCTAAACCCAAGGACAGATAATGTCTGGTAACAAATAACAAAACCCCATTGAAGCCAGGCAGCTAAGATAACAGTGAAACAGACCAAAGAATAACCCAAAACTCCCCTATACGCTCATTTTGATGCATCAGCATATTAAAACTGCACCTAGTCAGGGCACAAGCCCAGGTTGCAGGCTCAATTCCCAGTGTGGGGCACACAGGAGGCAGCTGATCAATGATCCTCTCATCATTGATGTTTCTATCTATCTCTCCCTCTCCCTTCCTCTGTGAAACCAATAAAATTTAAAAAAAAATGCACCTGGACTGAATTCACCAATATAAAGGTACAGAGTAGCAGACTGGATCAAAACAAAACAAAACCTAACCATATGCTGCCTTCAGGAGATATATCTAAGCTGCAAAGACAAAAGTAGATTCAAAGTGAAAAAGTGGAAAATGATTCTCCAAGCAAATAAAACCCAGAAAAAGGCAGGTGTAGTTATACATATATGTGACAAAATACATTTTAAGATAACAAAGGTAATAGAGATAAAGATGGACATTTTATAATGACAAAGGGGACATGACATCATGAAGACATAACACTTCTCAATATATATGCACCCAATCAGGGAGCACCGAAATATGGAAAGCAACTCCTCACAGAACTAATGGTGGGAGAAACAGACCAAAACACAACCATAGTTGGGGACCTTAATACTTCAGTGACAGCTCTAGAAACATCATCCAAACAGAAAATTAAGAAATATTGGCCTTAAAGGACACAGACCAAATAGACAAAATTGACATTTAGAGAGTCTTTCATCCAAAAACATCAGATCAGACATTCTTCTCCAGCACACACAAACATTCAAAATGACTGGGTCAAAGAAGAAATAAAGGGTGAGATCAAAAGATATATAGAGACAAATGAGAATGATAATATGACATATCAGAAATTCTGTGATGCTGCAAAAGCAGTAACAAGAGGAAAGTTTATATCATTATACGCCTATCTCAAGAAACAAGAGAAATCCCAAATAAACAACCTAATATTACATCTAAGACTAGAAAGAAAAGAACAAAAGCAATCCAAATTCAGCAGCAGAAAGGAAATAATGAGAGCACTATTGAATGAAATAGAGAACAATGAGACAATACAAAAAATTCAGATATAGGCTTAAAAATGACGATGAAGTAAGTAGAAGCTACACTGACACTCTCCCAGGACCAAACTGGAAATACAACTAAAATACAGAAAAACTAGTAATAAACTGAATATTAGCTGGAGAGAATCCTCATAACCAAACATGGAAAGTGGAGACCAAGTAGAGACTGGTAAGGAAATGTGGAGACAGGAAAAGGCTGGCCAGGCTTTCACAGTCAGCAGCTGAAGGTCTGGAGGGATATCTCAGCTGTGGGGTGTTCCCACTGAGAACTCTGGGGTCTAAACCCCAGTTAGGGCCCCAGCAGAGAGCACCAGAACTGAGAAAGGTGCCCATATAACTTTGGGCTGTGAAAAGCATGGCGAGATGGCTGGAAATGCAGGCACCCTCTTACAGGGCCAATGCACAAAATTTCACATGGCAGCCACTCATCTTGGGCTCTGGCAGAGGGAGGGCAGCAGTGTGAGCAGAAGCCAGGTTTAGGGGCTCTGGGAGGGCAGCAACCCTGGTTTCCTGTGCTGAGTCATTCCCTCACGCTGCGGAGGACATCTTTCTCCAGCAGACATTAGCTTTACAGGCATGGATGGACCTGGAGAGGACTATGCTAAGTAAAATAAGGCAGGCAGAGAAAGATAAGTATCACATGATCTCACTCATATGTGGAATATGATGAACAAAGTAAACTGATGAATTAAATAGAACCAGAGGCACAGGACCATGGAACAGGCTGTTGGTTCTCGGGAGGCGGGAAGGTGGGCGGGTGGGAGTAGATCAACCAAAGAACTTGTATACATATATGCATAACCCATGGACATGGACCATAGGGTGGTGAAGGCCAGAGGTGGGTGTTCGGGGGCTAGAAGAGGTCAATGGGGGGGGGGGGGGGGGGGGCGGAGGGAGAGAAGGACATATGTAATACTTTCAACAATAAACATTTAATTTTTAAAAAATTAATACAACCAAGAGCTGGTTTTTTGAAAAGATTAAAAAATTGACACATTTCTGCCTAGACTTATTTTGGAAAAAAGAAAAAGACCCATATAAACAAAATCAGAAATGAAAGAGCAGAAATTACCACACACATCACAGATTTACAAAGAATCATACTAGAATACTATGAAAGACTATATGCCTTCAAATTAAATAATCCAGAAGAAATGGATAAATTCCTAGGAGTATAAAATCTTCCTAGACTGAATCGGGTAGAATTGGGAAATCTAAATAGACTGATTAGCAGTGAGGAGGTGGAAACAACTATCAAAAACCTCCCGAAATATAGAAGTCCAGGACCAGATTGCTTCCCCATTAAATTCTGCCAAACATTCAGACCAGATTTGAAACCTATCCTAATCAATCTCTTCCCAAAAGCTGATGAAAAGGCAATATTTCCTCATTTTTTGAGGTGAATATAACTCTGATACCAAAAGCTGGCAAGGACACCATACACACACAAAAATAATAAAGCTACACCCCAATGTCTCTGATGAATACGGATGCAAAAATCTTAAACTAAATACGAGCAAAGTGAATACACAATGCATTAAAAAAATAATACAACATGATCAAGCTGGGTGGGGAGAGGTAAAAGGGTAATCGGGGGATTAATGGTGATGGGAGACTTGATTCGGGTGGCGAACACTCAGTACCGAATACAGACGGTGTACTATAAAATTGTACACCTGAAACCTACATAATTTTGTTAGCCAATGTCACTCCAATAAATTGAATTTTAAAAAGCTAAACATAAAGAGAGTCTCTAGTAGAAAAGGAGGCAAGAAGGGCTTTGAAGGGGAGCCTAAGGAGCTTGGGCTTTAGCCGCTCAATGGACACAGGCAGGTATTATTATTCCAAAGGTATTAAAATAAAGAGCAGCATCGCCTCCTGCAGTATTTTTTATTTTCTGTTAATCCTCACCAGAGGATGTTTTCCCACTGATTGTAGAGTGGGAGGGAGGGAAAGAGAGAGCGAGCCAGGGAGACATGCATGTGAGACCCATAGATTGGTTGCCTCCTGCGCCCGCGCCACCAGGCGGGGAATCGAACTTGCAACCCAGCAGGTGCCCTTGACCAGGGATCCAACCCGAAACCCTACGGTGCGCGGGCCCGCGCTCCAACCACTGATCCACCCGGCCAGCGCGCTGCGGTATTTCCACGGGAGGCGTGGCCGTCCCGCTCCCGGGTCTGAGCGGCCGGAGGAGGTGGCCTGGCCGCCGGCCGGACACCACGGCTGCGACCCTCGGTGGCCGTCCCGCTCCCCGACCTCGGCCGCGGCCCGATGGCAGGTGCCGCTGCGCCCCCGGCGGGGATGCTCGCGCGGGGCGGGGCCGGAGCGGGGGAGGCCGGGCCTCGCGGGAGGAACGCGCCGCGGTTTGACCCGGGCGGCGCTCCGTAGCGCGGCGGCTCCGGCGGCGGGAACATGGCGGCTGTGGCGGGCCGGCGTCGGAGTAAGTTTCCGAGAGACCGGCCAGCCCTCGTGCGTGCGGCCGCGGGCCCTCGGCCCTCCTCTGCCCCCTCCCGAGTTGCAGCACAGCCCGAGGGCCGTCCCTGGGCCGTGTGGCCGCGGGGCCGGCCCCGAGGCTGGCGGGAGCTCCGGCGGCCGCGGCCCGGCTGGTAGGGGAAGGGGGCGAGCGGGACCCGGGCCCGGAGCCCTGGCTCCGCCCAGCGGCTCCCCGCGGGGTGAGGGCGGCGGCGGCGGGAGGTGAGGGGGCAGGCGGTCCCCCCCCCACCCCCCGTCCCTCCGCCCCCGTTCAGCGGGGCTCCCAGGCCTGGTCGCCTTCCCCTGAGCAGTGGCGCTGGAGGACCGGGGCTCCGGCCTCGCCTCGCTGGAGGGGGCGGGTGCTGGGGAACCGCAGTCGCTGCCTGTCGCTGCGGGTTCGGTCCCTGCTCGGGGCGCCGCGCTCCTTCCGGGAAGAGTTGTGTGAGTTCAGGGGCCCGGAGCCTGGCTGCTCTCGGCTCCTTTAGCTTTGCCCCGCCCCTAGACGGAGCTGAGGTGGTTTCTGAAGTGATGCCGCCAGTGATGGGTGTCTGGGAGCCATTCCCCGAGGGTAGGGTTTGGGGGAGAATTCACTGATTTACAGGAATTTGAATGAATTGAGTGAAGGTTGGAGTAGGGCCCAGAAACCATCCAGAAATTCATGGAATCCCTTAGCTCAGTGGTTCTCAAACTTCTGGCCCTTTAAATACAGTTCCTCATGCTGTGACCCAACCATAAAATTATTTTCCTTGCCACTTCATAACTGTAATGTTGCTACTGTTAGGAATCGTCATGTAAATCTCTGAGATGCAGGATGGTCTTAGGGTCGTTCCACCACCAGAGGGGTCGCCGCCCACAGGTTGAGAACCGCTGCCTTAGCTCTACCACTAGTGGTGAGCTATCAGGTGTTGTGTTTATTTTCTCTGGGTAGTAAGTGGTCCCTAACTAATTGGCAGTGTTGCTAAATATAGTTATTTCTGGATTCGTCTTTGTTTCTTTTTTTAAAAAATATATTTTATTGATTTTTAACAGAGAGGAAGGGAGAGGTATAGAGAGTTAGAAACATTGATCAGCTACCTCCTGCACACCCCCTACTGGGGATGTGCCCGCAACCGAGGTACATGCCCTGGACCGGAATCAAACCCGGGACCCCTCAGTCCGCAGGCCAACGCTCTATCCACTGAGCCAAACCGGTTAGGGCTAGTCTTTGTTTTTTTTAACAATGTCTACTTGGTTCCAGACTTTGTGCAAGACCTTGGGCATATAGGAGTGACGACAAATGTTGAGAGACTTTGTGATGTCGTGAGGAATGCAGACAGGTGATGGTCATTATGGTCCTATTTTAGAGGATGTATAGGGACCTACACCTGCGTCAGGGGTAGTCTTCCTAAGAAAATGGTTTAGGCTGAGACATGAGGAGGAGGGGTAAGCCAGGGGCGAGGACCGCCCTGGGGCTAGGAGGAGGGAAGGGAGTGCACCTGGAGAGGGAATAGCATTGGAAAAGTGGGAAGGTCAGTAAGGCTAGAGTACAAAGTTCACGGGGATGCACACAATGAGGAGGAGCTGGTCTTGCAAGGTGTGTCAGGCCATAAAAACTAAACAATGCACTGCCCTGGGGGAGGGGGGAGGTCGTTATCACTGCCCCCCCCCCCCCCAGATAATCGGATGTGGCCTGGGGACCCCCAACATCTGGGGCCCTTCCTGTAAGCCCAGGAAAGGGAGCGGAACCATATCTACAAGACAAAGACCCCAGAAGGTTATAAAACGTGAAGCCCTCTGCGTGTTTCTTCACTCTGATTTGGAAATTATCCCCGGAGTCCACTAGTGTTAATAAACGGCGTCCCTCCTTTTCTCTAGGAAGCGTGCTTGGTATTTCTTTGGTCTTCTGCAACAACAAGACAGGAGATTTATTCACTTCCAATGCAGAGAGCCTTATAAGGTGTTTTAAGGAGTTGACAATTTATTACTAAGGGTGATGGGAAGCCATTGGAGGGTTTTACATAGCAGAGTGATGTGACAAATTTTGGTTTTAAAAAGGACACATCTTGCCCTAGCCGGTTTGGCTCAGCGGATAGAGCGTCAGCCTGCGGACTGAAAGGTCCCAGGTTCGATTCTGGTCAAGGGCATGTACCTTAGTTGCGGGCACATCCCCAGTAGGGGGTGTGCAAGAGGCAGCTGATCGATGTTTCTAATTTTCTATCCCTCTCCCTTCCTCTCTGTAAAAAATCAATAAAATGTATTTTTTTTTTTTAAAAAAAAAGGACACATCTTGGAGAGAATGGCGAGAGTGGATACAGGTCAAGTAGGAGATGACAGTGACCAGAAGTGGGGCCGTGACCTTGGACAGTGGGAAGGTGTAAGAGGTGTGCAGGAAGAAGAGTGGTCAGTACGTGGGAAGGATTCAGTATGGGCGGTGAAGGAGAGAGGAAGCTCCCAGTAGCATAAAACAGGCTCTGGCCCATCAGGTTTCCCATGTGCTCCATTTTTATCTGCCTCTCAAGGAATTCTCCAGTGATGGCTGGCCAATTGGAAGGGATTGCAATGCTTTGTTGTTTACTCTCTGATCCAGGCTAATGGTCGTTTGAAGACTATCCGGTTAGGGAAAAGACTTTTGTAAATTAGCCACTTGAAAGCAGTGTTCTGCCATGTTGATTTTAGTCCATAATAGTGGCTGCATATATTCCATTATATGGATGTGCTGTACTTTATTTACCTGTTTTCGTGATTTTTACTTCTATTAATGCAGAATCGAGCTAATGCGTTTAAGTCTATCAGGTAGATTAATATTTGTCTGCGTAGGGGGAGATAATATTTGAAGATATGGAGATAGATGAGATTGCTCGTAGAAAATATGTAGTAGGAGAAAAGTCTAGGCTTGGGATTGAATGTCTGAAGGTAGGATTGAGGAGAGATGAGAAGCAGAGATCAATTAAGGAAGAAAATCTGGAGACTGGTCTTTGGAAGCTAAAGGAAGGACAGGTTTCAGAAGGTGAGAGAAGTCAATAGAATCAAAGGTTGTTCAAAGAATGTGGAGCATATGAGTGAAAAGCACCCACTGAATTTGTCAATGTAAGAAACATTAAAACCTGTAGAGAATTTTTGTGAGTTTATTTGAACCAAATTGTTGGCAATTGCTCGGAAGCAAATCTCAACGGATTGAGAAGATGCTCCAGAAAATGGCAGTCTTGCATCTTATTTTGTACATTACAATCAAAAGAGAAGACATAAGTGGGTTACATGAAATCCGTTGGTGTTAGATTAGGGAAAGAAGAGAAAGCAAAATGGTGAAACCTCTGGGATTGGATAAAAAGTAAAATGATAGCCGAAACTGGTTTGGCTCAGTGGATAGAGCGTCGGCCTGCGGACTGAAAGGTCCCAGGTTCTATTCTGGTCAAGGGCATGTACCTTGGTTGTGGGCACATCCCCAGTAGGAGGTGTGCAGGAGGCAGCTGATCGATGTTTCTCTCTCATCGATGTTTCTAACTCTCTATCTCTCTCCCTTCCTGTCTGTAAAAAATCAATAAAATATATTTTTAAAAGAAAAGTAAAATGATAGACACATAATTCTTTTGCATGGGGGGTACAGGATAGTTAACAGTCAACAATTAACTCAGTAACAATAAGAGGGTTGGCCCTAACCGGTTTGGCTCAGTGGATAGAGCGTCGGTCTGCAAACTGAAGGGTCCCGGGTTCGATTCTGGTCAAGGGCATGTACCTTGGTTGCGGGCACATCCCCAGTGGGGAGTGTGCAGGAGGCAGCTGATCGATGTTTCTCTCTCATCAATGTTTCTAACTCTCTATCCCTCTCCCTTCCTCTCTGTAAAAAATCAATAAAATATATTTTTTTAAAAAAAGAGGGTTGGTGGTCTCCACTCTGTGCTTTGAGGGGTCCGCAAAAAGGAAATTAGTTTGACATTCCAAAGGTATGTTATCATAGATGCAAAAAGACAGTACACAGGGTTAGTTAAGGTGAAAATTGACCTTTGTCGGGGAAGATTCCAGCCTGGGACTTGACTACCCCACTATGAACTGCTTTTAGTTAAAAAGTTTTAATTTCAGACCATCCTCTATGGTTACTTTAGGTCTCTGAGTCTGTAAGGCCGCCATGCAGGCCTTCCCTGAGCTTGTGAGGTTTAGTATGTGGCTCCTTTTCCTCCAAAGATTTAGGAGTTTACTGGCCATTTTAGTACTCGGCAGAGTAGTTTATTGTGGGGTGGGAACCCACAGTTTAGTGATGTGAAAAGTGAAACAATCAAATATTAATTGTCGAAAGTACAGAAGATTGAATTTAGAAGAGGAGATGGGAATGAGTGAGGATTGTTGTTTTGTTTGTTGCTTCTGGGTGTGTTTTTGTTTTGGTGTTTCTGAAAAGAGCTTTGCAAATGTTTAAGTTCTGATGAATAAGAGAAGAGTGGGAGTTTGAAGAAAGGAGAGTCTGAAGTTGTGGAAGAGGCACAGGGGAAGGGATACAGAGTATGTCAGAGATTTAGCCTCAGACAGGGAAGGGACACCCTTCTTGTATTAGGAGATGTAGGTAGAGGTGGGTTTGTGGTGTTGGAAACTTAAGTGAAATCCCTTCTGATTATTCTGTTGGAGACAAAGTCATCTGGTGAGAATGCAGTGGGAAGCAGGAGTCAGAGATTGAGGATGGGGAAGAGAGGTTTGGAAAATCACAGAAGGGAGAGAGTTTTGACCAGGGAACCACGGAAGGATGCTTGTGGTTGAGTGATAACCATTCAGCCTAATGTGTGATCTTTTTTCCTTTGGCAGTCAGTGTTCAGTCATCTGAGTCCCAACGGTACCACCCACCCTTTGAGGATATATATTTGGTGAATGATTATATAACACAGAGAAATAATGTTAAAAAGTGCAATGCTGTCTGTATTTTATCAGTTTCTCATACTTAAATAAAAGATAAAACCAAAATTTACTAATGGAAGATATTTTCTGTAAATGTGTATAGAATCTTAAGTTATTGAATGAAAATATAATTGAGGAAAATCAGTTACAACTTATTTAATTAAATCAATTTAGCTGTAAAAAATCTACTTGTTGAACATCTAGAAGTAAAATCCTATATAATAAAAGCCTAATATGCTAAGTGTCCAGTCGACCCGTTGGCCGTTCAACTAAGCAGAGTGTAATATGCTAATGATATGCTAAGGCCGCTCAGCCGCTCACTATGCTATGCACTGACCACCAGGGGGCAGACGCTCCGACCAGTACGTTAGCTTGCTGCTGGGGTTCAGCCAATCAGGACTGATTGAGATGGGCTGGACACGCCCTGGAGCCCTCCCCTGGTCCCTTCCTGGCTGGCCAACCTCCCATGTCCCTCCCTGGCCCGAAAGTGCACCGATGGGGTCCCTCGGCCTGGCCTGCGCCCTCACAATCAGGGACCCCTCGGGGGATGTTGGAAAGCCGGTTTCGGCCCAATCCCGCAGGCCAGGCCAAGGGACCCCACTGGTGCATGAATTCGTTGGTAATAATACTCCCAGACACCCTGAGGTGCTCACTCAATGACATTCTTCTCCAGTCAGATGGATAATTAAGGGTTCATTCCAGGTTATCTCATGTTTATGTTGGGTCTGTTTTTAGTGTCCTGCTTTTAAGAAGGAAAGTATAAGTAAGTCCTGGCGGGTGTGACTCGGTTGGGTGTTGTCCCATGCACTGAGGGGTTGCTGGTTCGGCTGGATCCCCATTGTGGGGCATATGGGAGGCAGCCAACCCATGTTTGCTCTGACATAGATGTTTCTCTCTCCCTTTTCCTTCCTCTCTCTCTCTCCAAAATAAACAAAAACACAAAAAGAAAAGAAAGAAAGAAACTATAAATAAGCTGATCACAAACTAGTTACTTTTTGAGTTTTTATCTGGTTGAGTTCTCTGTGGATATTCAGTGTGGCCATGAGCCAATGCATCAGTTCTTCTGAAACAGTATACTAGAAAAATTGAAGAATTCCCTAGTTAAACCATTTTGTGACCACTGTCAAGTTTTAAGTGCATCTTGTATGGCACTTAAAGTTGAAATAATTGTCTGGCCTGTCAACAAATAATCCTTATGATAACTTTTTGTTCTTTCTTTATTGATTAGCAGGGGTCCTCAAACTTTTTAAACAGGGGGCCAGTTCACTGTCCCTCAGATCGTTGGAGGGCCGGACTATCGTTTAAAAACAAAAAACAAAACTATGAACAAATTCTATGCACACAGCGGCGGCAAAAACACCCGGCGGGCCGGATAAATGTTTTCGGCGGGCCACATGTGGCCCGCGGGCTGTAGTTTGAGGACCCCTGGATTAAGGTATTACATATGTGTCCTTACCCCCCATTGCCCTTCCACCCCCCATGATAATTTTTTTAAAGTAAAATTAATTTCTTAATTTACTCTACAGTAAATACAACATTCCAACTTTTCAATTTTGACTAGAAAGGTCAGGAATTGGTTTGCTACAGAGATAATACTTAGATTTGAAAAGTAGGTTTGATAATCATAGTAATGTAGTAGAGGTAAATGTACAAGGAGAATTATGGGTCACCTTTTGGGACTGAATAACTTTAATAAACTTTGCTTCTAGAAAGTTTATTAAACAATGTAAAGATTAAGATTTTATAGCATTTTAGAACTGCTTTGTAAAAATATGTAGAGGGTTTTAGGCAGGTAGTAATGACTGCTATTATTGGATACTGGAACTTTCCAAATTAGAGGTAATGATGAAGTCCCTCATTCTATTTAAGATCTGAGTAGCTTTTCATTGTGCCAAACCCACCTGCTACAATCTAAGCTAAGCTGAACGTCTTACATTTGCATGTTGTTGAAAAAAAGAGATATTGGATAAGAATTAACTAGGCAAATTTCTCACCACTTCTGGAAAAAGTTTCATTGATATTCATTTAGTCATACAATCTTAGTATATGATGAGTGGAGAGCACGGCCTTTTGGGTTTGGATAAACTGCTGAATTTTTCAGCCAGAGACAGTTACCATTAAGATACTTGCAAGTCACGTTTTAAACTGGGTTTCAGAATAAACTTTATTTCTCACTTATTCATTATTTTTAATGAAGAAGCTACATGTGAAAGATAAATTATATAAAAGTAACATTGAAATATTTTTTCTTCTTTTTAGATCACTAGACAAAAATTCAACCAGAGAAAATGCTGAAATAGAAGTTACAGATGCATGGGATTTGCTGAATGAAATATAAGCAGTTAATTTTTGTAACGTGGGCGAAAGCCAAAATTGCCAAGTTACATGTGTAAATCACTGCGTTATTGCTTTAGTCATTGCCTCTATTTAGCAATGACAAGACTGGAAGAAGTAAACAGAGAAGTGAACATGCATTCTTCAGTGCGTTATCTTGGCTATTTAGCCAGAATCAATTTACTGGTTGCTATATGTTTAGGTCTTTACGTAAGATGGGAAAAAACAGCAAATAACTTACTTTTGGTCATTTTTATTCTTGGTCTTTTTGTTCTTGGAATTGCCAGCATCCTCTATTATTATTTTTCAATGGAAGTAGCAAGTTTAAGTCTCTCCAATCTGTGGTTTGGATTCTTGCTTGGCCTCCTATGCTTTCTTGATAATTCATTCTTTAAAAATGATGTGAAAGAAGAATCAACCAAATATTTGCTTCTGACTTCTATAATATTAAGGATATTATGTGCTTTGGTGGAGAGAATTTCTGGTTATGTCCATCATCGGCCCACTTTACTAACCACAGTTGAATTTCTGGAACTTGTTGGATTTGCCATTGCCAGCACAATTATGTTGGTGGAAAAGTCTCTCAGTGTCATTTTACTGGTTGTAGCTTTGGCCATGCTGATTATTGACCTAAGAATGAAGTCTTTTCTAGCTATTTTAAACTTAGTTATTTTTGTAGTCTTATTATTTTTCTCCTCATTGGATACTCCCAAAAATCCAGTTGCTTTTGCATGTTTTTTTATTTGCCTGATAACTGATCCTTTCCTTGACATTTATTTTAGTGGACTTTCAGTGACTGAGAGGTGGAAACCCTTTTTGTACCGTGGAAGAATTTGCAGAAGACTTTCAGTTGTTTTCACTGGAATGATTGAACTTACATTTTTTATTCTTTCAGCATTTAAACTTAGAGACACTCATCTCTGGTATTTTGTAATACCAGGTTTTTCCATTTTTGGAATTTTCTGGTTGTTTTGTCATATTATATTTCTTCTAACTCTTTGGGGATTTCATACCAAATTAAACGACTGCCATAAAGTATATTTTACCCACAGAGTAGATAACAACAGCCTTGATAGAATCATGGCATCCAAAGGGATGCGCCATTTTTGCTTAATTTCAGAGCAGTTAGTTTTTTTTAGTCTTCTTGCAACAGCTGTTTTGGGAGCAGTTTCCTGGCAGGTAAGCTTATAGTTTGTTTATTATGTCAGTGCCTATGATGTGTGATTAAATGTTTTCTTCAAGTGTTTAATTATTAGAATTGAAAGGTCAAGTTCCTGATTTCAAAAGGAGATTCTTTTTTATGGCACTTAATCAATTTTGTTCATGGAATTGAAGTACTAAATGAACATTGATAGGATAATTTAGTTTGATCTCTAGCAAAGAGGCACCAAAATGTTAGGCATGCTCAACATGTGACATGCCTCTCACCTTTGCTTGTTCATTAATGAATGACGTACTCAAAGATTAAATATTATTTAGAATATTAACATTTGAAAGGTGTTTAGAGATTGTACCTTAATTCTTTCATTAAAAATTGTGTGTGTGTGTGTGTGTGTGTGTGTGTGTGTGTGTGTGTGTACGTACGTATGTATAGTATTGATTTCAGAGAGGAAGGGAGAGGGAGAGAGAGGAACATCAATGATGAAACAGAATCATTGATCGGCTGCCTCCTGCATGCCCCTTATGGGGGATAGAGCCCAAAACCAGGGCATGTACCCTGACTGGGAATCGAACTGTAACCTCCTGGTTCATAGGCCGACACTCAACCACTGGGCCACACTGGCCTGACAGTTCTTTCTTTTTTATACATGAGGAAACTGAAAGCGAGAGAAGACTTTTATCCAGAGTCACTGGTAGTAGCCAGAACCAGTTTACATAGCTTCTATGTAGTCTACTGGTCTCCTCACTACAGCACATTTCTTTTACATAGCCATTTCTCTAAGATTTTATATAAAAGGTGGTGTAGTAACATATCAGGTACTTACATACAAATTAAAGGCTCTCCTAAGAAAGAAAGAAAGAAAGGTTTTACAATACATTTTCTGTCGCCCTAGCCGTGGATAGAGTGTTGGTTGGCCTGGGAACTGAAGGGCCCCAGGTTCAATTCCATTCAAGGGCACATGCCAGGGTTACAGTCTCAATCCTCAGTAGGGGGCCTGCAGGAGGCAGCTGATCCATGATTCTCTCTCATCATTGATGTTTCTATCTCACTCTTCCTCTCTCCCTCTCCCTTACTCTCTGAAATCAATAAAAAGATATTTATTTATTTATTTGTTTGTTTGTTTGTTTGTTTATTTATTTAAAAAATAACCCAATATATTTGCTGTCCACAGAATGTTACCAAAGACATTTAAACTGTGTGGTCGGAGTTTATATCTACAGTATTAATAAATCCAGTCTTCCATTCATGGAACATTTATTGAATGAGCTGTATGTCATGTACTATACTGTGTGACCTCAAGATAACTAAGAAATGCCTCTGTTCTTAAAGAAGACACAGTCTCTAATAGGATGGGGAGTAGACAGGCACGTAAACAAACGATTATTACAGTGACAAATGCTCAGGTTGGGATGTAGGGCATAAAGGAAGGTTATTTCTGCTTTGCACTAGTTAGTTGCTGCAGAATGATTTCTAGATCTGAATATTTGAAGGGAGACGTGGAGATTTATCTGGGTATGGTGCTTTTTAGTCAGTGTAGGCTAGATAAGGGAGCCTGTGGGATTCAACCAAATGATGTAAACATGGTGGGCGTTGCCCCTATTATATCTTCCTCACTTAACTTGCCAAATGCTATGGACTATCAGGATGGTGATGGTGATGGTGGTGGTGGTGGTGGTAGTTATGATGGAGGATAATGTGGGAAACTCTAGCAAAAGTTCTCCTACCTCTTCCTCCCTTCTCAAAGAGTTTACTACCTATGTTTTCTTCTAGGAGTTTAATGGTTTCACATATTACCTTTAAGTCTTTATTTTGAGTTTATTTTTGTACATAGTATAAGAAAGTGGTCCAGCTTTTTTTACATAAATCTGTACAGTTTCGCCAACACCATTTATTCAAGAGACTGTCTTTTCCCAACTGTATAATGCTGCCTTTTGTGTTGTGCTAATTTACCTATAAGTGTGAGTTAATTTCTGGGCTTTCTATTTTGTTTCATTGTGCCAGTAGCATACTGTTCTGTAGTCAGCTTGAAATCAGTAGAGTGATACCTCCAATTATGTCCTTTATCAGGATTGCTTTTGTGGTTCCATATAAATTTTAGGGTTATTTGTTCATTGAATCTGTAGATTGCTGGGTAATAAGGATGTTTGAATGATATTAATTCTTCCATTCCACAAGCATGGTATATTCTACCATTTGTGTTGTCTTCATTTTCTTTCTTCAGCATCTTACAGTTTTCAGAGTCTAGGTCTTTTGCCTTCTTGGTTAAACTTATTCCTAGGCTTTCTTAAAATTTTTTTTATGCAATTGTAAAGGGATTTGTCCTCTTAATTTTTCTTTCTATACATTATGGGTATATAGAAATGCCACTGATAGCTGTATATTAATGTTGTGTGCAGCAACTTTACTGAATTAATTTACTGAGATAGTTTTTTGGTTGACTGTTTTACCTCTTCCTTTCCACTTTGAGTGTCTTTTATTTTACTTTCTTGTCTGATTGCTGAGGCTAGGAATTTCAGTAGTATGTTGAACAAAAGTGATATGAATAGGCATTCTTATCTTATTCCTGATTTTAGAGGGGAAACTTTGAGCTTTTTACCATTGAGGTTATTCTACCTGTGAGTTTATCATATATGATCTTTATTATGTTGAGATATGTTCCCTCCATTTCCATTTTGTTGAGAGTTTTAATCATAAATAGATGAATTTTGTCAAATGTGTTTTTTTGCATGTTAAAATAATCATGATTTTTGTCCTTTTTTTGTTAATGTATTGTTGTATTACATTGGTTAGTATGCAGATATGATTTGTATGCAGCTATTGAACCATTCTCACATTTCTGGAATAAATCCCATTTGATCATAGTGTATGATCCTTTTAATGTGTTTTTGAATTTGATTTGTTAATGTGTGAGAATGTTTACATCTATGTTCATCAGGGATATTGGCCTGTAATATATTTTGTAGTCTTTGTCTTGTGTTGATATCAGGGTAATGCTGTCTTCATAGAATGAGTTTGGAAGTATTCCTTCCTCTTTAATTTTCTAGAATGTTTCGAGAAGGGTAGGTATTAATTTTCTTTAAATACTTGCTATAATTCTCCCGTGAAGCTATCTGGTCCTGGACTTTGGTTTGTTGGATGTTTTTTGATTACTGATTCAATTTTGTTACTACTAATTGGTCTGCTCCGATTTTGTTTCTTCCTGAGTCAGACTTGGAAAATTGTATGTTTCTTGTAATTCATCTGTTTCTTCTATTTATTGGTGTATAGTTCTTAGTAGTCACTTATGATTCTTTGTATTTCTGGTTTTGAGTTGTAATTTCTGATTTTATTTTGTTCCTTTTATTTTGATGAGTCTAGCTAAAGCTTTATAAATTTTATCTTTATTTAAAACTACAAACTCTTAGTTTCATTGATCTTTTCTTTTTTTTTTTTTATAAATATATTTTATTGATTTTTTACAGAGAGGAAGGGAGAGAGATAGAGAGTCAGAAACATCGATGAGAGAGAAACATCGATCAGCTGCCTCCTGCACATCTCCTACTGGGGATGTGCCCACAACCCAGGTACATGCCTTTGACCGGAATCGAACCTGGGACCCTTCAGTCCGCAGGCCAGCGCCCTATCCACTGAGCCAAACCGGTTTCGGCTCATTGATCTTTTCTATTAATTTTTACTATTTTATTTATTTCCACTCTGATCTTTTTTAAATTTTCTTCCTTCTACTAACTTTGGGCTGTGTTTTTTCTTTTTCTAATTACTGTTGGTATAAGGTAAGATTGTTTATTTGAGATATATTTTATTTCTTCGGGTAGACTTGATTGCTATGAATTTCCCTCTCAGAACTGCTTTTTCTGTGTTCCATAGATTTTGGGTCATTGTGTTTTCATTTTCATTTATCTGAAGATATTTTTTAAAATTTCCTCCTTAACCCATTGATTATTTATGAGCAAGTTGTTTAGCCTTTACGTGTTTGTTATTTTCAGTTTTTTTTAGTAATTGGTTTCTAGTTTAATATCATTTGGTCAAAAAAGATGCTTTAAAATAATTATTTTCGATTGCAGTGGACTTACAATATGATATTAGTTTCAGGTGTACAACATAGTGATTAGACATTTATATAATTTATGAAGTAATCAACCCAATAAATCTGACACCATGTATAGTATTATTGACTATATTCCCTATGCTGTACTTTACATCCCCATGACTGTTCTATATCTACCAATTTCTACTTCTTAATTCCTTCACATTTTTTACCTGGCTCCCTAACCCCCTGCTCCTTCTGACAACCATCAGTTTATTCTGTGTATCTATGAGTCTGTTTCTATTCTGCTTGTTCATTTATTTTGTTTATATATATACCACATATAAATGAAATCATCTAGCATTTGTTTTTCTCTGTTTGATGTATTTCACTTAGTATAATATTGTTTAGATCTATCCATATTGTTGCAGATGGCAGGATTTCATTCTTTTTTATGTGTAAGTTATATTCTATTGTATGTGTGCATCACTTCTTTATCCATTCATCTAACGATGGGCACTTAGGTTGCTTCCATATCATAGCTGTTGTAAATAATGATGCAGTGAACATATGGGTGCATATGATTTTTTAATTTAGTGTCTTGGGTTTCTTCAAATAAATACCAGAATTGAAATTGCTGGGTCATTCTTTCTCTCTTGTTATAGCCTGTGTTTTGGTCTGGTATAAGTATGCTTTTTGTTTGTTTCAGTTTCCATGAAATATCTTTTCCATCTTTTTACTTTCAGTCTGTTTTTCTTCTGATCAGAAGTCTCTTGTAGACAGCATATATAAAGGTCTTGTTTTGTTATTTGTTCAGCGACTATATGTCTTTTGATTGGAGCATTTAATCCTTTTGTTCTTTGCTGTGTACACCTCTCTTGTCTAGATAGCACTGAGTTTCATCTTGAGCATAAACACCTTTAATTTTGAAAAATTAAATTTATTGGGGTGACATTGGTTAATCAGAGTATATAGGTTTAAAGTGTACATTTCTGTGATACATGATCTGTATATTGCTTTGTGTTTCCACCACCCAGAGTCAGATCATCCTCCGTCACCACATATTTGACCTCTTCACCTTTTACTTTCCCCTAACCCCCTTTCCTCTGGTAATCACCATACTGTTGTCTTTGTTTATAAGTTCTTGTTTGGTTGGATTTTTTTGTTTGTTGCTTTTAGTTTTTATCCCACGTGTAAATGAAGTCATTTGGTTCTTAACTTTTTCTGTCTGACTTATTTCACTTAGCATGATATTCTCAGGGTTCATCAATTTTGTGTCAAATGGCAGTATTTCATCTTTTCTTAGGGCTGAGTAGTATTCCACTGTATGTGTGTACCACATCTTCTTTATCCAATCATCTATCAAAGTACACTTCATTGTTTCCATGTCTTGGCCACTGTGAACAATTCTGCAATGAAACATAGGAGTGCATGTATCTTTTTCGAATAAATGTTTTCAGATGTTTTGAAAGAGGACTCACTAGATCATAGTCTTAATTTTTTTAGGAACTGCATACTGTTTTTCATATTAGTGCTACCGCTTTACATTCCCATTAGCAACTTTTTACCACAACTCTCCAGTACTTGTTATTACTTGTCTTGTTGATAATAGCCATTCTAATAGGTAAACACCTTCAATTTTAAGAAGAGCTGTGTGCTCCCTCTGGTTCCACAGACCCTGCTGATGCCAGCATAAATGGCCTTGGACCACAGCCTTTCAGACATATTTGTTGTTGTAAAAGTCCTGTTCACAGCAGGCCTCCACATGACCCACGATGGCAGAAAGAGCCCAACACCATTTATTGTGTAGACTGTCCATACCCCATTGAATGTTCTTGCCTCCTTTGTCATGTATTAATTGACCATATGCGTGTGGGATTATTTCTGGGCTCTCTGTTCTTTCATTGATCTATGTGCCTGTTTTTATGCCAGTACCATGCTGTTTTGATGACTATAGCTTTGTATTACAGTTTGATATCAGGTAGCATGATATTTACAACTTTGTTATTCTTTTTCAAGATTGTTGTGACTATTTTGTGTCCTTTATGGTTGCATACACATTTTTGGATTATTTGTTCTAGTTCTGCCTCCACCGAAATCTTGAACCCCTCAAAGTTACTCATGAGGGTTATAATCAACCTCTTTCAGTTTATTAATGTTGATATTTGACCTCTTCCCATGAATTTTCTTAATGGCATCTAGAATGGTGAATCCTTTTCAGAAGGTTTTCAATTTACTTTGCCTGAATCCATCTGAGGATTCGCTATCTATAGCAGCTATGTCGCCTTAGAATAATAACAGTTGAAAGCCAGAATTACTTCTTGATCCATGGGCTGCAGAAATGGATGTTGTGTTAGCAGGCATGAAAGCAACATTAATCTCATTTTCATCTCCCTCAGAGCTCTTGGGTGACCAGTTGCATGCCAATGAGCAGTGATGTTTTGAAAGGAGTGTTTTTTTAGCTGAGCAATAGGTCTGTCATCCAGGCTTTCTTGTTCTAACTATGGAGCACAGGCAAGGTAGATTTAGCACAATTCTTAAAGGCCTTAGGATTTTGGAGGGAGAGGTGGTGGAAACTGAGCATTGACTTCCACTTAAAATCAGTCCTAACAAGAGGGTCAGCCTGTTCTTTGAAGCCAGGAATTGACTTCTCCCTAGCTATGAAGTCCTGAATGGCATCTTCCAATAAAAGGTTGTTTCTTCTACATTGAAAATCTGCTGATTAGTGAAGCCACCTTCATTAATTATCTTAGCTTGATTTTCTGGATAACTTTCTGCAGCTTCTACATCGGCACTTGTTGCTTCACCTTATACTTTGATGTTATGGAGATGGCTTCTTAAATCCTATGAACCAACCTCTACTACCTTCACACTTTCTGCAGCTTCTTCACCTCTCAGCCTTCATTAAATTGAGGAAATAGGCCCTTGCTCTGGATTGGGCTGGCACAAGAGGCCTCGCTCTTGGCCTGTCACAGCTTTTGACATACCTTCCTCACTAAGCATAGTATTTTCTAGCTTTTGATTTAAAGTGAGAGACATGGAACTCTTTTCTTCACTTGAACACTTGCAATTATTAATTGAGCTAATTTTAATATTGTTGTATCTCAGGAAATAGGAGGCCCCAGGAGAGGGAGAGAGATGGGGGAACAATCAGAACACATATGACATTTATTGATTAAGTTCACCCTCTTATATGGGTATAGTTTGTGGCAACCTGAAACAAGTACAACAGTAACATCAAAGATCATTTATCATAGATCACAACAGCAAATATAATAATAATGAAAAAGTTTGAAATATTGTGGATTACCTAAATGTGACACAGAAGCATGGAGCGAGCAAATGCTGTTGGAAAAAATGGCACTGAGACTCTCTCCCTCCCAGGAGCGTGCCCATGTCTTTCTTCCCTCTCAGGTGTGCATCTCCCTTACTCTTAAGAGTGCCCACAAGACTTGCAACCAGGACAGCAATGTGCAGCAACAGCTTGTTCCAGGCTAACCCCTTGATCCTGTCTCCAAGACCCCCTTTTCTCTGACTTCCTCGTGAGCCGAAGCGCCCCATGTGGGCTCATTTCTTTCCTATAACACCTCTATAGAGCCAAATCAGCCCCGCCCAGACTCTCTTCTGTTGCCTCTTCTAACCTAAGCCCTTCCTTTTCCACACCATCCCAGCTTTAATAAACATCCTCTCAAATTTAAAAGAAAAATGGCACGGATAGACTTACTCAAATGTAATGTTGCCACAAACCTTCAGTTTGTAAAAAAACAACAACTCAGTATCTGTGAAGCACAATAAATTATGTTGTGCCTGTATTTACAATACAACCAACAAAAGACTCTTATCTAAAATATGTTGAGAGCAAAACAAACTTGTAAATCAATAGTTAAAAGGTGACCCCATGGAAAAGTAGGCAAAGTATTTAGCACTTCACTAAATATGAAACCTAAATGATCAAAGGTATTTAATATAATTAATCAGAGAACTAAATACTTATTCTAGTTCTGTTAAGCATAATGGAAAATTAATAGGAACCTAAATGCCAATAATAGCTAATCAACTAATTAAGATTTCATCAGGTGATAGGAATGCCATTTGGTCTTCACAGATATTTTTAGAGCTATGTTAATAGACTTACAATATATTACGAAGTTTACAGAACATTATCAGTCCCCCTTGGATAAAAAAAATATATAAATATATATTTGTAAACATAAATTGCATGAAGGTTGGAAATCTTTTTAAAAGTACCTGGGTATGAATGATGGTACTTGGAGTAATTTTAATGACATGTCTTTTTTACTTATTTGTATTATTTTATTTTATCAGAGAACATTTGTTTGAAAAATTACAGATAGAAGAAGTAATTCGTAGAATAAATGGGCTTAGGAAACAAGTTATAGAGGCCAAGGAAGGGCCCTTGGAGCTTAGAAGTGAGGAAGGTAAAGGTGACGCTCCTGAGGGCATAGGGAAAGGTGCCAGCATGCTACTGGGAGGGAGAACGCCAATATTTGTATTTTTTAATGTTTCTAAATTAGGCATGCACTGTATAATTTATGTATTTGATAACAGAATGTATCAGATGTAAGGCATTTTATCCATTATGGGAATCAGCTTCCTATTTTTTTATTAAATTCTGATGAAATGAACTACCTTCTAGTATTAGAAAAAAATGTGTTCATGCACATAGGCCCATGATTGTGTAGTATGTGCAGTAACAACACAGAACATAGACTAGTATCAGTATTGCAAAGATATAGATCAGGACTGAGTATCATCCTTCCATTTTCTTTTCACTTAAAAGGGTCCTTTAATTATTTTCTTTTCCATTATTGCAGTTACTACCTAATCTTGTCTCCCCCTTTTAATATTATCTTCTGCCTCCTTTTTCTATTCTTTTTGGATGCTTAAATGTCCTTTATTTACTTTTTTTTAACAATTTTAAATTTAGTCTATAGAGAGTCTAAAGCTTTTCAAAGGAAGACTGTAGTATAAGTTTAATTAAATATAAGAATGGAATTCACTTTGATAGTTTCAGGATCTTAAATTTTCTTTAAGATTTTATTTTCTTAATTTCTGCATTTTTTGCAGGATAAAAAAAGACATTTTCTAAAGTATCTTTTCTGAAAAAGTAAATATTTGGAAAGTGATTCAGGACATATGGGTTTTATTTATTTATTTTTTTTATAAAATGGCAAATTTTTAAAAATTGATTTTAGAGAGGAAGTGTGAGGGAGAGATAGAAACATCACTGATGAGAGAGAATCATTGATCAGCTGTCTTCTGCACGCCCCCTACTGGGGATCAAGCTTAGCTGTTAGACACAACCCCAGGCATGTGTCTAACAGGGAATGAAACTGACCTGGTTCATAGTGTATGCTCAGCCACAGAGCCACACAAGCCTTGCTGGGCATATGGGTTTTAACAGCAAAGGATTTGTTTTCTGTTTTTTTTCTAAGTTACATCAAGAGTGGTTGTGTTTTTGTTTTGTTTTTGTATTTTTACTTTGAGTGGGATATTATCTGACAAATTCAAAAATATATGTGCTGTATTTGTTTTGCCAGGATTCAAGAACCTTAGAGATAAATTTAGGGTTCATTGCTTATCCATATATTCTTGTCTGCTTCAACTTATAATTGTTTTTAGATAATTAATTATCCTTTTAATTATTTTTGGAAGTGGTGCCAAAAATGTAAGTAAATATGCATAGATGTATGTAAATATATATACATATGCACACATAAGTGCATTCACACTGTGTAAATTTGATGTATTAAATTTCTTTTAGCCAACAAATGGAATCTTCTTGAGCATGTTTCTAATTGTTTTGCCATTGGAATCCATGGCTCATGGGCTCTTCCATGAATTGGGTAATTGTTTAGGAGGAACATCTGTTGGATATGCTATTGTGATTCCTACCAACTTCTGCAGGTATAGTAATCTAGAATGTAGTAATTAGTAATAACTACTTGACTCTTAATATTTTCTTAATATTTGTATGACGATAAATATAAAATATAGCACATTTTTTAAAAACTATAGTATTTTAAATATATACTACTGTTACATTTTTTATTTATCCCAAATGTTAAAAAGCCTTTACTCTCAGTGAAATTATAATTTTCAGGGTTCAATTTATTTTATTTCTTTATAAAAGTGATTAGGTCAGTGGTTCTCAACCTTCCTAATGCTGCGACCCTTTAAGACAGTTTCTCATGTTGTGGTGACCTCCAACCATAAAATTATTTTCATAGCTACTTCATAACTGTAATTTTGCTACGGTTATGAATCGTAATGTAATTATATATGTGTTTTCCGATGGTCTTAGGCGACCCCTGTGAAAGGGTCGTTCGACTCCCAAAGGGGTTGCGACCCACCAGTTGAGAACCGCTATATTAGGTTATATTTTAGCTAGAAATCGGGAAATATGAATGAATTTTCTAAGGAATCATAATATTTTCTTTAAAAAAATGTCCTGTGAAACAGCATGATAAAATATAATGGAATGTACACTAGACCTGAGAGTCCTAAATCCTAGTTTTGTATTTCCTTAGGGAAATCATACCTTCTCTGAACTTCAGTGTCTTTATCTAAATGCAGATGACAGTACCTATTCTGCCCATCTCAGAAGAATATTATGAAGAGCTAGTGAGAATATGAATATAAAAATGCTCTGCCCTCTAGAGAATGTCATACAAATACGAGGAATTCAAAAGATTGTCAATGTGTGTGTGTGTGTGTGTGTGTGTGTGTGTATGTATGTGTATATAAATGTGTATATATGTATACATGCAAATATGTTTTTGTATGTGTATAAATATGTGTAACTTACTATAGTTTTATTTCAAAATTTTTTATCCCAAATATATGGTAGATCTGTCTGAATCTATAAATATTGCCACATTTTAATTTTTCTTTTATTTAGTTAAGTAACTTTGAAATAGAAAAAATGAGTTCTTTGCCATTAAGTAATCCTGATGAACAAGAATTCATCATACTTTTCCTTGGGGTGAAAAATTTATCTAATTTCAAATATTTGACATAAAAACCCCAAATAGACTATTTGTATTAAATATTTTCCTCCATGTTAAAGGTTTAATAAAAAGTTGAAAATTCTCATTAGAAGTAAAATAAAGTAAGATGTGACAACTTGCAGAAGGAATATGTGGAAAAAGTAATTTGCATCGTTAGATTTTTTTAAAAATATATTTTATTGATTTTTTACAGAGAGGAAGGGAGAGGGATAGAGAGTCAGAAACATCGATGAGAGAGAAGCATCGATCAGCTGCCTCCTGCACACCTCCTACTGGGAATGTGCCCGCAGCCAAGGTACATGCCCTTGACTGGAATCGAACCTGGAACCCTTCAGTCCTCAGGCCGGCGCTCTATCCACTGAGCCAAATCGGTTAGGGCGCATGGTTAGATTTTTATTCCATTATAATTTTTGTTTATGCATTTCTTCTTTTACTTTTTTGTGATCATTAAATCGTTACCTAAATAAGTATGGAACAAAATGTTTTGTTCTTGTAATGGAAACTAAAGTATTATTTGAAAGCTATTGATAATACATGAAGCAAAATGTAAAGTTTTCAAAATTCCTGGTTGAAATTCCTTTCCTAGATAGGATTAATGATTTCCCCTCCCTCCATATCCATAATATTTTGATTCTGCTAGTTGTAGGATTTGGTTTATCATCTTTACTAGAGTGTCATTTTACAATTGTTCCAGGAACAGATCTAGGTCTTCAATTAGTATTTAGTAGGATATGGCAGTTTGACTAAATTTTAATGATTATTTTTAAATGCCATTTACTAATAGGCAATTTCTTCTATAATTTATTACCTTAGGTTAGTAAAACTTGAACACCACTTTATAGACTCCTTTTCAATATAGGAATTAAATAAGTATACAATTAAAAATATTGCTTTCATACTTTATTTTTTTTTCTCGAGAAAGAAAAGTTTTTATTATAGTCCCCACCCATGTTCTTGAAATACATTGGGGGTAAAGTTAGTATAATTTTGCTTTTAAAATGTCTTGTCCATTACCAATCATTTGGTGAGAAAATATAAAGAACAAAGAGTGTAGTGCTGTCTACATGTGGAGGTATATTATTATCCCACCTTTTAGTTTTGTTATTGTTTATTGATAAGAAATAAAATTTTTAGAAACTAGGCTTTGATTTTCAAAGCTTAATTCTAGCACCAGAAATTTTAGAAAAGGTGATTTTTTTTTTTAAATCCTGCCATTTAGTTAGCAGAAACTATCATGCTTCTTAGATAATTACTTATAAGTGAAGGATAAAAATATGATATAGAATGAATGTTTCTTAAACACTGAAATAATCTTTTGTTTTCCTCCTCAGTCCTGATGGCCAGCCAGCACTTCTTCCACCAGAACATGTACAGGAGTTAAATTTGCGGTCCACTGGCATGCTCAATGCTATCCAAAGATTTTTTGCACATCATATGATTGAGACCTATGGGTGTGACTATTCCACAAGTGGACTGTCTTTTGATACTCTGCATTCCAAACTGAAAGCTTTTCTTGAGCTTCGGACTGTGGATGGACCTAGACACGATACGTATGTTTTGTATTACAGTGGGCACACCCATGGCACAGGAGAGTGGGCTCTTGCAGGTAAAGTCACCTCTGGCACTTTCACTGTTATGAAAATGCACCTGGTGTGGAAATTTGTCCTTCATTGGGAAACGTCACATTTTCAGAATTCTCTGTTTCCTACTTTACAGTTTACCAAGTGTATTCAGGGGTCCTCAAACTACCGCCCGCAGGCCACATGCAAATACAGAGATTGTATTTGTTCCCGTTTTGTTTTTTTACTTCAAAATAAGATATGTGCAGTGTGCATAGGAATTTGTTCATAGTTTTTTTTTTAACTATAGTCCGGCCCTTCAACGGTCTGAGGGACAGTGAACTGGCCCCCTGTTTAAAAAGTTTGAGGACCCCTGGATATAACTTTTTTCTTTTTTCTAGCATACCTATATAGCATAATTTTAGTAATCTCCAAAGGTTTTGAGAATTATGTCTTACTCTTATTGGAAGAAAAAAATCTGTTTGATGTGATACTTATAATCAGTTTCCCTTTAAATTATTCTGAGAATTATTAAATACAGTAACACTTTTCAGAAGCTGATTAAGTTGACTAATACTTTTAAGTCTCTTAATGTTATGGATACTGACTTTCATAGTCTTTCACATGTAGAGTTTTATTTATCCTAGAAAGCTCAATAAAATTTTAAACAGCAGGTGATGTGATATGGTGGGAAAAGCACTTAGGTCAGAAGACCTTGGTTTTGGTCCTAATTTGCCGCAATAGTGTTATTTTAGACAAGTTACTTAACTTATCTTGGCTTCGATTCTCTCATCTATAAAATGAAAGGGTGATATTAAATTTCCCTGCCAAGTGAGAAATGAGATCTCTCTATATTATTTGTAAATGTGTTTGTTGCTCTCACCAACTAGAATAGATACCCTGTAAGTCAAGAGCTTTGTCTTATGAATTATTTGCTTAGCACCTGGAACAGAGCCTGGCACATAGTAGGGGGTCCTTAAGTAATTGGTAGATGGATAAAACTGAGTGAATCATGAAAAAGTAATTTTCTTACTTTAGGTTAGAAATACTTCTTTTAGGTATAATTATATCCTGCTTTTTTTCATAAAATAATTTTCATGTATACCAAGGACCCAAACAAAAAATAAAACAGTTAAAGTAGAAACAGATATTCAGATCAAAGAAAAATAATAAACATAAGTGTTATAGAAAGACAGAGGCAGAGCTGCCTAAACATGAACTCCAGAAGGAAGAAAACAAACTCCATGTTAAAGTAGAGATGATTTTAAATCACATGGTCTCGCTAATTTCATGCCAAATTTGTAACCAAGACTTTATCATAAAAATATTTTTGTAGTTTTTGTTTCTATATATAAATAATTGAACAATCCAATGTCTGCCTAGGAGTAATGGTAAACTAACATTTATTTATTGGCACATTTGAAGCACAGCTACTATGCTTGCTATTTCATACACATTAGAAATAATCTTCACTTGAAATCCTTTGTGGTAAATACTGTTTCACTTAAAGGATGAAATGAAAGCTAAAAGTGGTTACATAGCTTATCTATTGCTCATACTATTTTTTTTACATTCACAGTTGCAGGTGTATGAAGCCATTTATTTAATTTTTTAATTTTTTAAAAATATATATGTTTTATTGATTTTTTACAGAGAGAAAGGGAGAGGGATAGAGAGTTAGAAACATCGATGAGAAAGAAGCATCGATCAGCTGCCTCTTACACACCTCCTACTGGGGATGTGCCCGCAACCAAGATACATGCCCTTGCCCGGAGTCGAACCTGTCACACTTTAGTCCGCAGGCTGATGCTCTATCCACCGAGTCAAACCGGTTAGGGCTCATACTATTGATTAGTGAGGAATCATGATTCAAGCCCAGATTTGCCTGACTCCTAGAATATGTTTTTTCCCATTGTACCAAGTTGCCACCAAAGACAAAAAACGTGAAGGTAGAGAAATGACATATTCTGGTTAAGTAGATGTTTTTGTTAGCTTGGTTTGCCATTTTCAAAACATTAGAATGTAGAAGGTAGTCAACATTAAAACTACTTGAATATAATTTATAAAATTATTTTCCTGACCTTAACTTTTTTTAAAATATATATTTTTATTGACCTCAGAGAGAAAGGGAGAGCGGGAGAGAGACAGAAACATCAATGATGAGAGAATCACTGATTGGCCACCTCCTGAACGCTCCCCACTGGGGATCGAACTTGCTACCCAGGCATGTCCATTGACCGGAATCAAACCTGGGACCCTTCAGTCCGCAGGCCGACGCTCTATCCACTGAGCCAAGCCAGCTAGGGCCTGACCTTACCTTTTTAATAACTCAAAATAGAAAACAATTCTTTAACCTTTATGGGTACTTTAATTTCAGGTAAAGAGTAGCATTCTGTGTACTTCAGAGCACAAGAGAAAAAGTTGTAGTCAAAAGATCTTTAGAGAAATAGAATTTCAGACCTAAAAACAGATTATTTGTTGAAAACTTAATGCTTATGATAATAAATTATTTCCAAATTAAATGGGGGAAAAGCCTTATTTTGATGGTCATACATAAATCCTTAGTTATTTTGAAGTTTTATAAGAAAGTAATCTTAAAAGTAAGCTTGCTGTTTAGGTGAAGAATTTATTAATATAAACATTTTTTTATCTTAAAGTCTATTTCAAGTATTTTTTAAAAGATTGCTTTGGAAATAAATTCTAGATGTTCAGTTTACTAGTATTTAAATCAGCATTTTCTTTTCCTTGGAAGAGTAAATAGACACCAAGATAAATATTGTGTGTGTGTGTGTGCGTGCGTATCTTGTTAAATTTTTATTCACTATCAGGAATAATTTGAAGAGTTAAAAATGCTAAAATAGGAGTTTATAATAAGTAAATGTCTAGAAGTAGCATTCTGGAATATTATCTTTATATTTTTTTGAAGTATGTCACCAATAAGTTGACCATTGTGGAATCCCTCTGTTAGCCACGATTTGTTCCAAATAAGAAAAGCAGCCATAGACAGAATGTGTAACTCTCTATGTCAGAGACTTTATTATTAAAAGTAAAAAAACAAAACAAAAAACAATGGAGAGACATAGCAGTCCTCCTCATAATTCAGCAACTGTATACTCGCAAGGCCTGAGGCATCTGGCCCCCTTGCTGGTAACCAGGCTGAACCAGGCCCAGAGGCTGAGGCCTCTTTTCAGTCAGTTCCTGCCCCAGCCTGCCCCAGACACAGCCCTCAAAGGCTGATTCTGCCTCAGAGATAGTATTGAAAACTGCTCTGAAGAAGATGCTGTAATCCAATCTAAACCAGTGACAACGAGCTCCAGGCTCACAGAACTTTGTAATTGTTACTGTCTAAAAATCTTTAAAATAGAAACATCATAACATTACTTGAGTTAACAAGTTAAGAGCAGGTCCAGAACTAAATATCGCTGTGGGAAAGAGAATCTGTATTTGCCCTTTATCCTATGCCTTTACTCGCAGTATTTAGAATATGTAGTCCTCTTAAATTTATGGGGTTTCATAATACGGAACCTGGTATTTTTGCTTTGTGGCTTGAGGGTACAAAACAATGATGGCTGTGATGAGAGACAGAAATACTGGGTTTGGCAAAAGTAGGTTTGCAGTTGTAAGTACTCGAAACACAGAGTTTATTCTTGTATTATTATTATCATATTATTTCCCATAGGAACAACTGTTACCTACTTTGTAAATGAAAAATATGTAGATAATCTGTAAAGTACTTTATCACAGACAAACAAAGCCTTTATAATTCACTCTCAATTACTTGAACTGCATGAGATGGCTGTTATCTAAGATAAATGTTAAGTACTTTGTATCTGGGCCAAAAGCCAAATGAATTTTCTCAAATTCATAGGAGAACACAGAGCAAACCAAAACAGAAGAGACAGACATCATTTAAAAGATTTTAATGCTGCGTTAGGTCTCTTGTTGATATTTAAAGAGCATATCCTATCTAATAAAAGAGAAACATGGTAATTAGCCGTACCTCCGCTACCCTTCCCATTGACTAATCAGGGCGATATGCAAATTAACTGCCAGCCAAGATGGCGGCCGGCAGCCAGGCAGTTTGAAGCGAACATGAGGCTTGCTTGCTCCAGTGAGGGAGGAAGCTAACGTTCCCCGCCTGCCACTGCCGGCCTCTGAGCTTGCAGTTTGAAACATTGCTACAAATATAGAAGCTAAACAAAACCCCAGAAACCTGCTTTCAGCCAGGCGGGATCTCAGAGCTGGAGTTGAAACAGTGTTTCAATTATAGAACCCAAACAAACCAGATACCTGCTTTCAGCAGCCAAGGCCTAAGAGCTGGAGCCAAGCCTCAGAGCTAAAGCTGGCCCAGAATGAAAAAAAGAAAAAGAAAAAAAGGAGCGGTTGGGAGCTTCAGTCACCCGCCAGCCTGAAAACAGCCCTCAGCCCCTCACCCAGACTGGCCAGGCACCCCAGTGGGGACCCCCACCCTGATCCAGGACACCTTTCAGGGCAAATGAGCCAGCCCCCACCCGTGCACCAGGCCTCTCGCCTGTATAGTAAAAGGGTAATATGCCTCCCAGCACTGGGATCAGCAGAGCCGCGAGGCCTCCTGGCACCGGGATCAGCGTGACGGGGGCAGCACCCAAACCTCCTGATCGCCAAACCTGATCGCCCTGCAGCTCCGTGTGTGACAGGGTGCGGCGCCCCAACCCCCTGATCGGCCCTGCTCTGTGTGTGACAGGGTGCGGCGCCCCAACCTCCCCCCTCCCCCCCCACAGGCCCTGTTCTGTGTGTGACGAGGTAGAGCCATAACCTCCCCATTGGCCATGCCCTGAATGTGACAGTGGCGGTGCCCCAACCCCCTGATCGGCCCTGCTCTGTGGGTGATAGAGGGCAGCGCCCCAACTGCCCCCCACAGGCCCTGCTCTGTGTGTGACAGGGTAGAGCCATAACCTCCCCATCGGCCCTGCCCTGAGTGTGACAGGGTGCGGCGCCCCAACCCCTTGATCCGCCCTGCTCTGTGTGTGACGGGGCGGTGCCCCAACTCCCCTATCAGCCCTACTCTGTGAGTTACAGGGGGGAGCTCCTCAACCCCCTGATCGACCCTACTCTGTGCGTGACAGGGTACGGAGCCCCAACCCCCCTGATGGGCCCTGCTCTGTGCGTGACAGGGTGGCGCTGCACCCTCCCCATCGACCCTGCCTTGAGTGTGACGGGGCGGTTCCCCAACCCCCCAATCAGCCCTGCTCTGAGCCCGACCAGGGGCTGCACCTAGGGATTGGGCCTGCCCTCTGCCACCCGGGAGCAGGCCTAAGCCAGCAGGTTGTTATCTCCCGAGGGGTCCCAGACTGTGAGAGGGCACAGGCCGGGCTGAGGGACCCCCCTCCCCCCCCAGTGCACAAATTTTTGTGCACCGGGCCTCTAGTATATATATAAGAGACTTAGTGTAGAATGTGCTGAAGAATAGTTATTGAAATAGATGTAAAAGGTAAATTAGTGATGTTTTGTGGCAGATGGAATTTGTATAATAGCTCCTGAAATCTATGTTATCCTCTGGTCTCTAGAGAAATGTAATAGAATTGGCAGTAATGAAAAGTTAGCATCTCACCATTTTAAAAAAATATATCTTCAGGAGTATGTATGCCCTAGGAAAGTGTGTTCAGTGGTTAGAGCACTGGCCCCACACACACCAAAGGGTCTCGGGTTCGATTTCCAGTCAAGGGCACGAATTTGGGCTGTCGGATCATATCCCACCCCCTATCAGGGTGCATGTAGGAGGCAACCAGTTGATGTATCTCTCACATCGATATTTCTCTCTCTCTCCTTCCCTTCCTTTCACTCTTTCTGAAAAGCAATGGAAAAAATATCCTCAGGTGAGGATTAACAACAAAAAGTGTATTGTAGCATGTTAAAACATTTTTCTAATTATAAAAGTAACATACACAATGTAAAAAATAATTGGAAAATATAAAAAAATATAGCAAAACCACCTGAAATCCAAACACCCAGCAATAACCCCTGCTGTTATTTTTATAGATACACTTCGGTGTCATACTTTTTATCCTAATTGCACAGATAATTTTCTCGTCATTAAAATTTCTTAATAAATACCACTTTACTATAAAGTTCCCTTTCCCTCATTAGGTTTTACCATAATTTATTTCCATTCCCCTGGTTGTTTCATATTTTACACTATTTTAGATAGCAAAGGGAAGGAAATCATTATATGTAATTTTTTGCCCAATATCTACTCTTTCCTTAGGATAAATATCTAGAATTAGGATCATTGTATCAGTGTACAGTTGAGACACAGCCAGGACTAGGGAGAGGTAAAAATGGCAATTGCCTTGGCCATGAAATTTAAGAGGGTACCAAAAAACCAAACAATCAAAATATTTTAATGTAACATTTAAAAATCAAAGTTAATGCAAAAGAAACTATCCACAATGAACCAGATGGAAAGCCTACTAACTATAAGACAGGTTTGTAGGTCAAATTTATTTACTTTAGAGCTTTCTGAATAAACTATTTTTAATCATTTATTGTTTTTCATGTATAAAACTGATTTAAAAATAAATTCATTCTAAATTCATTCTTGGTACAGGGAGGAAGAGTTTCTTCTTCATCTAGTAGGTGCCTACGTATGAGGATAGGTAACATTATTTATCAGTGGTGCACAACGGGATTGGCAAAGTTTTTGTGTAAAGGGCCACATATTTTTGGCTTTGTGGGCCATAGGATCTGCGTTGTTGGAACCACTCAGCTCTGCTGCTGTAGTTGAAAATATCCTCAAATGAAGATTAAAAAGGAAAAAAAAAGCAGCCATAGACAGAATGCAAATGAGTTTATTTATGGAAACAATGATATGAAATGTAAATTTCATATAATTTCCCATGTCACAAAATACTGTTCGTTTTTTATTTTTTTCAACCATGTAAAATCAATCCTCAGCTCTCAGGCTATACCAAGACAGGTAATGGGCAAGATTTGGACCACGAGCTATATTTGCTGTTTTTGATGTAGAAGAATATAAGTGTTCCTTTAATTTTTTTCAACAAATTTAACTTTATAAAATAATTTTTTAAAGTAAGATTGCATTTATTCTCACCTGAGGATATATTTTTCCATTGGTTTTTTTTTTTTTTTTTTGGAGAGAGAGAGAGAGAGAGAATAGAGGGGAGGGAGGAGGGGAACAGAGAGAGAGAGAGAGAGAAACATGGATGTGAGAGAGAGACATCGATTGATTGTCTTCCGTCGGGTCCCAACTGGGGCTGGGTATCTGGGTATCAAGTCTGCAACTGAGGTATGTGCCTTTGATTGGGAATCAAACCCGAGACCCTTGGGTCTGCAGGCCAATGCTCAAACTGGCCAGAGAAATAATTTTTTAAATTTATTATAGTATATCCCATTTAGAAAAAATTTTTAATTAAATATATTGGGTTGACATTGGTTAACAAAATTATCATATCCCATTTTTTTATGTGAGTAACAAGGATGATTTTTTTTTTCGGTTGTCGTTTTTTTAACCTGAAGTTTAAAGTTTTTTAAAAAAAATCTTCTGCCCTAACTGGTTTGGCTCAGTGGATAGAGCGTCGGCCTGCAGACTGAAAGGTCCCGGGTTCGATTCCGGTCAAGGGCATGTACCTGGGTTGCGGGCACATCCCCAGTGGGAGGTGTGCAGGAGGCAGCTGATCAATGTTTCTCTCTCATCGATGTTTCTAACTCTCTGTCCCTCTCCCTTCCTCTCTGTAAAAAATCAATAAAATGTATTAAAAAAAATAAAATAAAATAAAAAATAAAAAAAATCTTCTGAGGAAATGCTTTGAAAGGAAGGCTCTGTTTTTCTACTCACATATTTAATTTCCAAAATTTAAAGAAAATACACTTAGGACAGAAGGGTATTCTTATTGAGAGTATTCAGAAATTACTTATTGAATTTTCTTTTGTTTATAGGTGGAGACATACTACGCCTTGACACACTTTTAGAATGGTGGAGAGAAAAGAATGGTTCCTTCTGTTCTCGACTTATTATTATATTAGACAGTGAGAATTCAACCCCTTGGGTGAAAGAAGTAAGAAAAATAAGTGACCAGTATATTGCAGTGCAGGGAGCAGAGTTGATGAAGACAATAGATATTGAAGAAGCCGACCCACCACAGCTGGGTGACTTTACAAAAGACTGGGTAGAATATAACTGCAACTCCAATAATAGCATCTGCTGGACTGAAAAGGGACGCAAAGTGAAAGCAGTATATGGTGTGTCGAAGCAGTGGAGCGACTACACTCTGCATTTGCCAACGGGAAGTGACGTGGCCAAGCACTGGATGTTGCACTTTCCTCGTATTACATACCCACTAGTACACTTGGCAAATTGGTTGTGTGGTCTGAACCTTTTATGGATCTGCCAAAGTTGTTTTAGGTGCTTGAAAAGATTAAAAATGAGTTGGTTTCTTCCTACTGTGCTGGACACAGGACAGGGCTTTAAACTTGTCAAATCTTAGTTTGAAAACCAAAGGAGATTATTATTATAAGAGTTCATACTACCAGTTATCACTAGTTTGCCAGTTTTTGTACATTACATTCTTATTTGTGAAAAAAATCCTGTTACTTCTGTAGCTGCTCTCACTTTGTCTTTTTTCAAGTAATTATGGTATGTAAGTAGTTGGGAATAAACATTCTTTTATACTAAAAGTATGTAGAAATTCAGAAAATTCTGACTGTAAATGCATGAGATGTAAAAATAACAGTGCACTTTGAGATGTTTGCATTAGAAAGAAAACACTTGTCTATGCTCTGCAGTGAAGAATTAATGAAGAATTAATTACTCATGCCTTATTTTCTAGGCATAGACCAGGATGTTTACTATTATAAGGAAACTGAATTTGCATACAAAAGATTTTTTTTGTGAGCAGTAGGTTTGTGTCCAAGACCATTTGAAAAATTACAAACTTTCTTAGAAAAGAAAAAAGTTTACCTGAAATGCATGCAAAATTTGTTTTTGTCCATTACATTCAGATGCCTTGGTTGTGACCTAGCACAAATTACTGTTTAGATAAAAAAAAAAAAAAATTTTATGTAGGTAACTAAGGCTAGACTAGAGCCTAAAAGTTGCTCCTTTGTGAATTGTTGGGGGCCTATGAAAGTACTGGTAATTTTAAGAGTCTTTTCAGGGTAACCATGCTTTTTAATGAACAACGTTTTCAGCTATAAATTTCTTCCAGATAAGTTGTCTTCCTTTTCAAAAAGTAATCTTACAAATTTAGCAGTTTCTTATTGATTTAGACTATTTGCAATTTTCTAGAAATTATTTCAATCTCTATAAAGTTAAAGTTCTAAAGTTCTACTATGAAAATTATTTTTCAAATCTCCATTAGTGATAACATTTTTTTTTTTACTGAAGGTAAAAGTATTGGAAACATTTTTTCTTGTAAGATATTATGTAAAAATATATTTATATTAACAATTTTACTTAAAGCATAATGGTGAGGTTGTAATCTTTAAAACTTTTTTCAGTGTTTTGTCTCATTAAAGCAAGCACTGGTCAGGATATCTTCCAAGAGGTCATTTATCTTCTATTTCCTTCTAGTAATCCTTACATATTCTAAAGTTTTATCTCTGGGAAATAACCAAAAGGGAATATAGTTAAGTTGGGGTATAATCTAATCTTTGATGTTTAAATGGTGTCACTTCTCACCATCAAAGCCATTTTTCCAACCTCAGAGAGACGGAATAATGCCCCCGCCATTTTTTATCTGGTGACTTGCAAACTGAAGTTTTAGTTAGGAGGAAGTCACTAAGCATCAGGGAACTTGTATACCACTATCTATGCAGCATTGTTATTATGGTCTAATTTGTGCTTTGAATATGATTTTCAAAATACTTTGAATAAAATTTTATTAAAATTTTTTTATGTAATGAGCAAATAACAGTTATTGAATGTTTTAGTATATTGCAAGTGATAGTCAAAAAATGCCGATGCTTTTTTGGAGTTCATGGTTGGTAGCAGGTGGATTTGACGGGAGAGGCAGTGGCCCCTTTCACAGAGGCAGCGGGAGAGGGGGCTGCATGGCCCTTGTCCCAGTGCTGCTCCTTCCACAGAGGCTGGACGGGGTGCAACCTGCTCTGCCTCAACCTCCCACAGCCCTGGCCCCAGATCGCCCCCCACCCGGCAGGCTTTGAGGGCCAAGGGCCAGCAGCTGTGGTAGTCGGTAGTGGCAGCCTTCCTCTGATGGGCCCAGTCGCCTCCCGCAGAGATAGGCCAGAGGCGGCAGCAGCAGCAGGGTGATGGGGATGACATAGTGCCTTCCCCTGATGGGCCCAGTCACCTCCCGCAGAGATAGGGCAGAGGCAGCAGCGGCGGCAGGGTGATAGGGCGGTGCCTTCCCCTGATTGGCCCTGTTGCCTTCCACAGAGGGAGGCCAGACTGCGGCTTAGGCCCGCTACCCATGGGAGCATCAGTAGGACATCCAGCCATCAGTAGGACATATGGTGAGGGCTCTCAAACTGTGAGGGGGCAGGCCGGGCTGAGGGACCACCCCCCTACCCCAGAGCAGGAATTTTTGTGCATCGAGCCTCTAGTTCTAAAATAAAAGTTGCCAGTTTTAAAACAGTAAAGTGATAATATAGAAATTCAATATTGTGGGAAGGATAAGTTGATTGGTTACTTTTACCTAAAGATTGAAAAATAGATCTGATTAATTTTAGCCTGGCTGGTGTGGCTTAGTGATTGAGCATTGACTTAAGAACCAAGAGGTCGGGAGAAACTAAGATGGCGGCATAGGTAAACACCGGGAAATTGTCGCCTCCCACAACAATTGAAAATTACCGCAAAGGACTGAGCAAACATCATCCAGAACAACAGAAAGGCTGGCTGAGTGTAAATTCTACAACTAGAAGGAAAGAGAAGCACGCTGAGAGCCAGAGGCGCTGCGGAGGTGAAGTGCAGAGGTACGGCGGCTCGCGCGTGTGAGGAAAGGGGGTGGCACCTGAGGACGCGGCTGCTTTTTTGAATCACAAACTCCCGACTGCTCTGAACTCCGGTTCCGGGAAGTCTCTGGGGACCCAGGTCTCATACGGGGAGAAGCTGGTCTGTCCAGCAGCGGGCGAACTTGAAGGCGGCTTTCCCTCAGAGGTGCTTGCAGAAATTAGCGGGTCACTGAGACCCGAGACTCCGGGCGGAGAATCAGCCATAGCTCCCTGATCCGCCCTTTGATTCCCTGAGACCCCGCCCCACCCAGGCTGCGGCAGAGGCTTTTGCATGTGAATGTACCTAACTGCAGCCCAGCCAGGCAGACCCAGAACTTCCAAGAGAAGGCCCAAGGCCCCGCAGCGGCTTGCATTGCTTCACAGCTGAACCTCTTCGTGGCTCCTGCTGTGTGGCCTCAGGCAGAGGCTGAATTAGCACCTCCTTAGATCCAGGAGCCACTGGACCATCCAGATTGCAACTCCTCAGATCCATAAGGGACACACTCAGGGAGCAGACTCAGTGAGCACCAAAGCCCCACTGAAGCAAGTCTTGCCCCAGAAGGGTGTCTTCAGCACAGAAGTTCTCCCACTTTAGACACAGCTGATTCTCACAGCCAATTGGCCTGGAGGTCAAATCCTCCCAGTGATTCTACAACAACCAAGGCACCAAGAGTGCACCAAGAGTGTCCACCCCAGGTAACTGGGGAGGCTGAGCTACTGGGCCCTACAGGACACCTGGCGCACAGGGCCACTCTATCAACACAGGGAAGCTGCCAAAATGCGGAGACAAAGAAACAGGTCACAAATGGCAGAAATGGAGGAAAGCAAACGATTGGATATAGAGTTCAAGGCCACGTTTATAAGGTTTTTCAAGAATTTTATGGAAACCGCCGATAAATTTAATGAATCCCTCAATAAGTATAGTGAGACCATGGAGGACATGAAAAAGGACCAACTAGAAATTAAGCATACACGGACTGAAATAAAGAATAATTTACAGAGATCCAGCAGCAGACAAGAGGATCCCAAGAATCAAGTCAAAGATTTGAAATTCAAAGAAACAAAAAATACCCAACCGAAAAAGAAAAAAGAAAAGAGATTCCAAAAATATGAAGATAGTGTAAGGAACCTCTGGGACAACTTCAAGCGTACCAACATCAGAATTATAGGGGTACCAGAAGGAGAGAGAGGGCAAGATATTGAAAACCTTTTTGAAGAAATAATGACAGAAAACTTCCCATACCTGGTGAAAGAAATGAACTTACAAGTCCAGGAAGCGCAGAGAACCCAAACAAAAGGAATCCAAAGAGGACCACACCAAGACACATCATAATTAAAATGCCAAGAGCAAAAGATAAAGAGAGAATCTTAAAAGCAGCAAGAGAAAGACAGTCAGTTACCTACAAGGGCGTACCCATACGACTGTCAGCTGATTTCTCAACAGAAACCATGCAGGCCAGAAGAGAGTGGCAAGAAATATTCAAAGTGATGAATAGCAAGAACCTGCAACCAAGATTACTTTATCCAGCAAAGCTATCATTCAGAATAGAAGGTCAGATAAAGAGCTTCACGGATAAGAAAAAGCTAAAGGAGTTCATCACCACCAAACCAGCATTATATGAAATGCTGAAAGGTATTCTTTAAGAAGAGGAAGAAGAAAAAGGAACTCTGACCATTTGCCACAGCATGGATGGAACTGGAGAGCGGATAAATACCACATGATCTCACTCATTTGTGGAATATAATGAACAACATAAGCTGATGACTGTCGGGACTTGGAGGGAAGGTAGGGGAGGGTGGGGGTAAGGGGGAAAGATCAACCAAAGGACTTATATGCAAGCATATAGGCCTAATCAATGGACATGGACAACGGGGGGGGGTGAGGGCATGAGCGGGGGGGTGGGGGTAGAGGGTAACGTGGGGACAAGGACACATATGTAATATCTTCATAAAAAATATATTAAAAAAAAAACAAAAAAAACCAAGAGGTCAAGGTTCCATTCCTAGTCAGGGCAAATGCCTGAGTTGTGGGCTAGGTCCCCAGCAGAGGGCATGGAGGCAGCCGATTGATGGTTCTCTCTCATCATTGTAGTCTCTCCCTCTTCCTCTCTGAAATAAAAAAAAATATTTTTTATTTTATTATTTTTTTATTTCTTAAAGTATTACAAAGAGTATTACACATGTCTCCTTTTATTCCCCCCCTTGACATTCCCCCGGCCTCCCCCACCCCCCAGTGTCTTGTGTCCATTGGTTATTCTCATATGCATGCATACAAGTCCTTCGGTTGATCTCCTACCCCCCCCCCCAACCCTCCCCAGAATTCCCACAGTAGTTTGACAGTCTGCTCAATGCTGCTCTGCCTCTGTATCCATTTTTGTTCAACAGTTTATAATGGTCCTTATTATCCATAAATGAGTGAGTTCATGTGGTATTTTTCTCAGCTTCCCAGGGGCCGTCCCAGCCTCACAGGGGCCGTCCCAGCCTCACAGGGGCCATTTCAACCTCACCAGGGCCTTCTCAACCTCGCCAGGGCCATCTCAACCTCGCCGGGGCCGTCTCAACCTCGCCGGTGCTGTTGCAACCTCACCGGGGCCGTTTCAACCTCACTGGGGCCGTTTCAACCTCGCTGGAGCCGTTTCAACCTTACCAGGGCCATCTCAACCTCACCAGGGCCGTCTCAACCTCACCGCGGCCTATTCAACCTCACCAGGGCCGATTCAACTTCACCGGGGCCGTCTCAGCCTCACCGGGGCCGATTCAGACTCACCAGGGTCGTCTCAGCCTCGCCGGGGCCGATTTGACCTCACCGGGGCCGTCTCGACCTCACCGGTGAAAAATATATTTTTTAAAAGAATTAGTACTTCAGCTTTTATTTCCTTTATATTTTCATGAAATATCTTTTCCACCCCTTTACCTTTAGTCTGTGTATCTCATTCTGAGGTGGGTCTCTTAAAGACAGTATATACATGGGTTTTGTTTTTGGTTTTTTTTAAATATATTTATTTTTTACAGAGAGGAAGGGAGAGAGTTAGAAAGTTAGAAACATCGATGAGAGAGAAACATCGATCAGCTGCCTCCTGCACATCTACTGGGGATGTGCCCACAACCCAGGTACATGCCCTTGACTGGAATCGAACCTGGGACCTTTCACTCCACAGACCGACGCTCTATCCACTGAGCCAAACCGGTTTTGGTGGGTTTTGTTTTCTTATCCATTCAGCTGCCTATGTCTTTTTATTGGAGCCTTTAAGCCATTTACATTTAAAATGAGTATTTTATTTATTTCCATTTTATTTTTTAAACTTTCTTCTCTTTCTCCTCCTCCTCATCTTCCTCCTCCTTTTTTTTCTTCTTCCTCTTTCTTCCATTTCTCCTTCAATTTTAAATGATACCTTTGCTGGGTAAAATAGCCTGGTTTTAGGCTCTTGCTATTCATCACTTTGAATATTTTATGCCAATCCCTTCTGGCCTGAAACATTTCTATTGAAAAATCAGCTGACAGTGTTATGGGAGTTCCCTTGTAGGTAACTGACTTCCTTTCTCTTTAAGCTTTTAAATTTTTCTTCTTGTCTTTTACTTTTGGCCTTTAATTATGATGTATCTTGGTGTGGGCATCTTCGGGTCCATCTTGCTTGGGACTCTGCATTTCCTGGACTTGTCTATCTCTTTTTTCACCAGGTTATGAAAGTTTTCATTGTTCTAATAGGTTCTTCATCCCTTGCTGCTTCTTCTGATACACCTATGACATGGATGTTATTCATTTCATGTTGTCCCAAAGGTCTTTAAAATAGCCTCATTCTTTTTAATTCTTTTTTATTTTTGCTGCTCTGATTAGGTACTTTTTTTTCTACCTTGTCTTCCAAATTGCTGAATTCATCCTCTGCTTCATCGAGCCTACAGTTTATTCCTTCCAGTGTATTCTTTATTTCAGATATTGCATTCTTCATTTCTCACTGGTCCATTTTTGTGGTTTCTATGTCCTTTTTCATGTTATTGAGCATCCTTATAATCATTCTGAAGTCTATATCTCATAAATACCTTACCTCCATTTCATTTAGCTCTACTGGAGAATTCCATTATTCCTTAATTTGGGGACTATTTCTTTCATCTCCCCATTTTGGCTGCCTGTTTGTTTCTATGAACTAGGTGGATCTGCTATGACTCCCAGTCTTGGTAGTGTGGCCTTATGTAATAGGTGACCTATGCAACCCAGTGGCACAATCTCCCTGATCACCTGAGCTGGGTGCTCTAAGAATGTCTTTTTTGCATGTTATGTGGGCCCTCCTATTGTAATTGAGTCTTGATTGCTATTGGCCTGTTTGTGCATTGGATCAATCCTCAGGCTGGCTGACAGAGAGGCTTAGCCCCCAACACAGTGTGCAAGCTATTGTGCAGGTGCTGATCACATGAAGCAAATTCACCTCGGCAGGGTTTGATGCCTGCCGAGATCTCCCTGGGATATGCTGCTTTGTTGTCTGAAGCTTGCCACTGGGTTTATTGGTTCTGGGCCTCTTTGAAGGGACTCTGGTGCAGGACAATGTCAGACATTGTCTCAGAATGGCTGTGGGTAACCTGTTTGGAGCTATTAGTAAGCTTGTGGCTCCCTCTGCTGGGGCTAGATGAGTGTGGAAAGGACCAAGCTGTGCACCAAGATCTGCTGTTACTAGCACTGGGCACACGGGCACATCATCAAATGTCTCAGGTTACCCAGAGATCTGGTTCTGCCTGCAAGCTGTCTGTTAGGCTCAGTCACTTAAAGAGCCGCCAGCTGTACTTGTTCACAGGGGGTTGGCTCCACAGGGTGTGTTGAGAGGGATTCCAACAGGTGGGGCTGTTGCTTTACCCAAGCTGATGCTACATAGAGGGGAATGCTCTGCTTGGGAAAGGTGGCTTCTGCAGTATGGGAGAATGACTCAGCAGAGGGATCCTGCTGGCTGACCTCTCAGCTCTCTCCCAAGAGCCACCACCAGAGACTCCTCATGCAGTTCTAGACCTCTCTGCCCTCTCTTCATCAGAGCCCAGGGTGAGTAGCTGCAAACAACATTTTGTGTGTTGACTCTTTAGGAGGGTGCCTGCATTTCCAGCTGTCTCTCCCTGACAGAAGAAGCCCTGCTGCTTTTTCACAGCCAAATGTTATGTGGGCACCTTTCCTGGTTCTGATGCTCTGTTCTGGGGACCCTAGCTTGGGGTTTAGACCCCAAACTATTCAGAGGACACCCCCCACAGCGGAAATATACCTGTAGCACTTTAGCTCCTGCTGTGCTATTCCAGCCAGCTCTCTTGCTCCTCCACACTTCCTACTAGTCTTGTCATGGCCTGCTCTGTAAGTTCTTGTCATAAGGCTTCTCTCTAGCTAGTCTTCAATTGGTTATTCAGGAGATTTTTCTTTTGTTTTTTTATTATTCTTTTATTTTTTAATTAAATCTTTATTGTTGAGGTTATTACAGTTGTTCCTCTTTTTTCCCCCCATAACTCCCCTCCTCCCAGTTCCCGCCCCACCCTCCGCCCTCACTCCCCACCCACTGTCCTCATCCATAAGTGCACGATTTTTGTCCAGTCTCTTCCCGCATCTCCCACACCCCTTTCCCCCCCAAGAATAGTCAGTCCATTCCCTTTCTGTGTCCCTGATTCTATTATAATCACCAGTTCATTCTGTTCATCAGATTATTTATTCACTTAATTCTTAGATTCACTTGTTGATAGATGCATATTTGTTGTTCATAATTTGTATCTTTACCTTTTTCTTCCTCTTCCTCTTCTTAAAGGATACCTTTCAGCATTTCATATAATCCTGGTTTGGTGGTGATGAACTCCTTTAGCTTTTCCTTATCTGTGAAGCTCTTTATCTGACCTTCAATTCTGAATGATAGCTTTGCTGGATAAAGTAATCTTGGTTGTAGGTTCTTGGTATTCATCACTTTGAATATTTCTTGCCACTCCCTTCTGGCCTGCAAAGTTTCTGTTGAGAAATCAGCTGACAGTCGTATGGGTATTCCCTTGTAGGTAACTGAGTTTCTCTTGCTGCTTTTAAGATTCTCTCTTTGTCTTTTGCTCTTGGCATTTTAATTATGATGTGCCTTGGTGTGGTCCTCTTTGGATTCCTTTTGTTTGGGGTTCTCCGCGCTTCTTGGACCTGTAAGTCCATTTCTTTCACCAGGTGGGGGAAGTTTTCTGTCATTATTTCTTCAAATAGGTTTTCAATATCTTGCTCTCTCTCATCTTCTGGCACCCCTATAATTCTGATGTTGGTACGCTTGAAGCTGTCCCAGAGGCTCCTTACACTATCCTCGCATTTTTGGATTCTTTTTTCATTTTGCTTTTCCGGTTGGGTGTTTTTTGCTTCCTCGCAGTTCAAATCATTGACTTGATTCTTGCGCTCCTCTGGTCTGCTGTCGGGAGTCTGTATAATATTCGTTATTTCAGTCCGTGTATGCTTAATTTCTAGTTGGTTCCCCAATATAACATCGAGGGTCTCATTAGTTTTCTTGTAGATCTCATTAAGTTTATCGGCGGCTTCTAAACAGTTCTTGAGAGACCTTAAAAGTGTGGTTCTGAACTCTCTATCTTCCATTGACAATTTTGTCCTGTTTCTTTGTCTCCGCATTTTGTTATGCTTTCTTGGTGCACCCCCTCGTGGTCTTTGTTCGCAGTCTTATAGTTAAACCTTGTTGTAGCTAGTACCAGGGAGGGTTTGACCTCCAGGCCAAGTGGCTATGAGAATCAGCTGTGTCTGCAGTGAGAGAACTTCTGTCCTCTAGGGAGGTGCTAATCTAGCCTTTGCCTGAGGCTATCCCGCAAATGCCTCTGTGCAGGGCTTGGGCGGGGCGGGTTGCACAGGATCAACAGGGTGGGCCGGAGAGAGCAGTTATGGCGGCTCTCAGTCCTGTCCCCAGGGGCTCTGCCTCTCTGAGTCCCAGCACCCACTGCAAAGCTCGGAGAGAAAGCTGCACTCGCTCTGACCGAAGCCAGACAGTCCCGCTTCTCCCGTTTGAGTCAGGGTCCCTAGAGACTCGCCCGTATCTGGAGCTCAGAGTCTGCGACTCCCTCCGGATTGAAAACGCCAACCGCGCCCTCTGCCGCCAGCCCGCTCCTCGCACTCCGCACCTCAGAATTTGACTTCAGCACTGCGCCTCCTCTGAGTGTCCGTATGCGTTTCTCTTTCCTCCTAGTTGTAGGACTTACACTCAGCCAGTGTTCCTGTGGTTCTGGGTGATGTCCGTTCCGTCTTTTAGTTTCACTTTTGAAGTAGTTGTTCAAGGCAGCAAACTCCGGCGTTAACCTATGCTACCATCTTGGTTCTCCCTGTTTAAGATTTTACATGTGTATTCATCCAACATATTTTTGTAGTTTTCTGTTTTTGTTATCTTTGCCAGGTTTTAGTGTCAGGGTTATGTTGGCCTCATAAAATGTGTTAGGAAGTATTGCCTCTTCTCAGTTTTTTGGAAGAGTTTGATAAGAATAGGTATCTTTGAATGTTTGTTAGAATTCACTAATGAAGCCATCTGGTCTTGGGCTTTTACTTTTTGAGAGGTTTCTGATGGTTTAAATTTTCTCACTGGCAATTGATCTATTAGATTTTCCAGTTCTTTGTATTCAGTCTAGGAAGATTATATGTTTCTGGGGAATTATCCATTTCTTCTAGGTTATTGAATTTGGTGGCAGATCATCTCTCATAGTATTCTATTATGATCCTTTGTATTTTTGTGATATTTGTGGTAACATCTTTTTCATATATGATTTTGTTCATTTGCATCTTTGGTCTTTTTTCCTTAGTGAGTCTAACCAAGGTTTTGTCAATTTTGTTCATCTTTTTATAGGACCAGCTCTTTGTTGTATTCATTTTTTGAATAGTCTTTTTATTTTCAATTCATTCAAGTCAGCTCTAATTTTTATTATTTCCTTTTTTCCCCCTGACTTTTGGCTGCTTTTTTCCCCTTCTCTTTCTAGTCTTTTAAGATGTAATGTTAAGTTGTTTACCTGAGATTTTTCTTTTTTCTTGAGGTAGGCTTGTAAGGCTATAAACTTCCCTCTTATTACTGCTTTCACCTCCCCTGTGATCTGTTTGCCCTGGTTTCAGGGGATCAACCCTGAAATCCCAGTGCTGTCTTCTGTAGTCAGGGGCCACCAGCAGTGCCCTCCCAGATATATGGGAGTGGGGTGAGCTCCTTGGTTGCTTTGCCCTCCCAGGATGGGGGAGCAGTGGTCCTCTACATCCTATCCCTTGTGCCTCCACCTGACCTTGGGATTAGTTGCAGAGTGCTCCCTTCACTCAGGAAAACTGTGTTTCTGTAGTACCAGTTCTCAGCGCTACAGATAATGTGCTGTGCAACCCGACATGGTGGGTGAGGGGACAATATCCAGGAGGTTAAGGGAAGGGAGCCAGGCTCCGTGGCTTTGTTTCTCTGAACTGTCGATTGCCAGACAACTGTGGTCGTACCTTTGTGCTTCATCCCTGCCCAGGTCAGTGGGCTCAGCTACAGCTAGTAATGCCCCCTCTCGCAGGAATGCTCATGACTCTCTGCTCCTCCTGGCTGGAGGGAGGTGCCAATCACAACCTGATTTCTCCCCTCTGCCTTGGGGCTGAACCCCGCAGTGAGCTTCAGGCTGGGCCCCGCAGTGAGCTTTAGGGTGTAGGCTGTGTCCATGGCTCTGCTCCCCTCTCACCCCCTGGCTTTCTCCGCTTGCCCACCTCTAGGTGTTTCAGTATGTGGATCTCTTAGACATGTTTGTGCACTGAAGAGGGAGGTCCTTTGTTGAATTATAGCTGTTCAAATTGTTGAAACTTCAAGGGGAGAGACCAAGGGGATGGGGGGGAGGAAGAAGCAGGCCAAGGCCGCTGGTGATTAGAAGTTCTTTTTCGTTTAAGATTTGTTTTCCAATTAAGAGTTTTCTGTGCCTACTTTTCTCCTGGAAAGTTTTCATCTAAAGAAGGAGGTATCTTGGGAAAGGAGTTTTTAGGAGTAAAATAGGCAGGTTTAGGGAGTTTTAGAAATAAAGAGGGCCCATGGGGGAGGACTGCAAAGCTGGGGGGCTGGGAGCTGCCAAAAGGCAAACATTCACACAGAGAGAAAAAAGATGCCACAGGATAAAGGGGAGAGGAAGATACCCATTTACAGAAGACAGGAGAAAGTCACAGGGAGTAGAAAAACAAAAGGGGGAAAGAGGAAAACAGGTTTTCACAGGGAATAGAGAATTCTACCATAGGAGGGGGAGAAGAAGAAGGGGACCCCATGTGGGGTTTGAGCTTTGTAGCTGCTTTTTGAAGTGGCCAATCAGAGGGGATATTAGGACACAAAGAACTGAAGCTTTTATAAACATTAGGAAAGAGACACTTAGTGGGCTACCCCTTTGGACCCCCCTTCCCAAGTGGGAGTCTGTGCTTGCTTCCCAATTTCCACCTTTGTCTATGGCTTTATTCTTCGAATCCACCTGGACAGGAACCTAGGAAATAACCTTTGCATCCTGCCCAGAGGAAAACCACATGTTTCAGTTTGATTTCTGTGTTTCATTATATTTTAAGAAACAGGGATTGTTTTGCTTTGCTTGCTCTATTTGAAATCCTAAAACCTAATATGATTATTTGAAAACTAGAAGCCTGGTGCACGAAATTCATGCACTGGGGGGGTGGGGGGGGTTGTGTCCCTCAGCCCAGCCTGCACCCTCTCCAATCTGTGACCCCTCACAATTCAGGACTGCTGGCACCCAACCACTCACCTGCCTGCCTGTCTGATTGCCCCTAACCACTCCCCTGCCAGTCTGATCGATGCCTAACTGTTCCCCTGCTGGCCCAATCGCCCCCCAACTGCCCTCACCTGCTGACCTGGTTGCCTCTAACTGCCCTCCCCTGTTGGACCAATCACCCCAACGGTCCTCCTATGCTGGCCTGATCACGCACAATTGCCCTCCCCTGCAGGCCATCTTGTGTGTTGGAGTGATGGTCAATTTGCATACTGGCCGTGACTAATTAGCATATCCAGTTGTGACTGTGAGGGAGTCATGACCAATTTGCATATTACCCTTTTATTAGTATAGATACTGAATTAGGAAGTGTTAAATCAGCCAAGGGTTCATTTAATTTTAATGACTTTTAGTCCTTGTACTAAATAGAATATATAAATGCTGTGAATCATCTTTAAAAACAAAAACAAAACAAAAAGACGTTCCTCTTTCTCTCCAATACCTAACTTTGGATTCCTTTCTTCCTTTCCATATAAAACAACTATTTCATCAATAACAATAGAAATGCTCTTTGCTCCTCCTGGCTGAAGGGAAGTGCCAGCCACACCTGATTTCTCCCCTATGTGGCCTGGGCTATTGTCTATTGAATGTTTATTGTATTCTAGGCACCATGCTAAACACTTTTCATACATGATTTCCTTCAACCTCACAAACACCTTTTATTTTATGAACTAAAGGCCCATTGCATGAAGAGATTCATGCAATAGGCCTTCCCTTCCCCTGGCTGCTGGCACCAGTTTTCCTTCGGCACCCAGGACCCAGGCCGGAGCCTTCAGTCTTTGCTCCGCCACTTCGCACTTACATATGCAAATTAACCACCATATTTGTTGGGTTAATTTGCATACTCTCCTGGTTGGCTGGTGAGTGTAGCGGAGGGACTGTCAATTTACATGTTTGTCTATTATTAGGTAAGACTAGAGCCCCAGTGCACAAAAATTTGTGCACTCGGGAGGGAGGGGGTCCCTCAGCCCAGCCTGTGCCCTCTCGCAGTCTGGGACCATCGGTGGATGACCACCTGCTGGCTTAGGCCTGCTCCCTGGGGGATTGAGCCTAATCTGGCAGTCAGGCATCCCTCTGGCAGCCTGGAAGCCCTCGGGGGATGTCCACTTGCCAGCGGGGAGCAGGCCTAAGCTGCAGTCGGACATCCTTAGTGCTGCTGAGGAGACAGTAGAGGCTCCCACCACCACTGCTGTGCTGGCAGCCTTCAGCCTGGCTTGTGGCTGAGCAGAACTCCCCCTGTGGGAGCACACTGACCACCAGGGGGCAGCTCCTGTATTGAGCATCTGCCCCCTGGTGGTCAGCGTGTGTCATAGTGACCAGTCATTCCCAGTCATTCTGCTGTTAGGGTCAATTTGCATATTACCCTTTTATTATATAGAATAGAGGCCTGGTGCACGGGTGGGGGCTGGCTGGTTTGCCCTGAAGGGTGTCCCGGATCAGGGTGGGGGTCCCGCTTGGGTGCCTGGCCAGCCTGGGTGAGGGGCTGATGGCTGTTTTCAGGCTGCCCAAACCCCCTTCAGGTGGGGGTCACCACTGGGGTGCCTGGCCAGTCTTGGTGAGGGGCTGATGGCTGTTTTCAGACTGTCCAAGCCCCCTGGCAACTGAAGCTCCCAGCCTTTCCTTTTTTTGTTTTTTGTTTTCATTTGCTCCAGCTCTGTGGCCATGGTGACTGGAAGCAGGTACCTGGGGTTTATTTACCTTCTATAATTGAAACTTTGTTACTTTTGAATGGAGCTCAGAACCGGTGGCAGGCTGGCTTCCTCCATCACTGGAGCAAGCAAGCTTCCTGCTCACTCTAGCTCTGTGGCCACAGCCGGCTGAAAGCAGGTATCTGGGATTTATTTACCTTCTTAATTGAAACTTTGTTGCTTTGAGTGTAGCTCAGAGCAGGCCGCGGCAGGCTGGCTTCCTCCATCACTGGAGCAAGCAAGCCTCCTTCTCGCTCCAGCTCCGTGGCTGCCGGCCACCATCTTGGTTGAGGTAATTTGCATATACTAGCTCTGATTGGCTGGTGGGTGTGGCTTAAGGCATAGCGAAAGTAAGGTCAATTTGCATGTTTGTCTATTATTAGGTAAGATAGAGGCCTGGTGCATGGGTGGGTGCGGCTGGTTTGCCCTGAAGGGTGTCCTGGATCAGGGTGGGGTCCCGCTGGGGTGCCTGGCCAGCCTAGGTGAGGGGCTGAGACCGTTCTCAGACTGGCCACACCCCCTTCAGGGAGGGGAGTCCTGCTGGGGTGCTTGGCCAGTCTGGGTGAGGGGCTGATGGCTGTTTGCAGGCTGGCCAAGCCCCTCAGTGGGGACCCTCACCCCATGAGGGGGTGGCCATCCTGGGTGAGGGGCTGATGGCTGTTTGCAGGCTGGCCACGGACGGCCCCCAGCCACTCAAGCTCCCTGTGGAGGCTGGCTGGAAGCACATATCTGGGATTTATTTATCTTCTATAATTGAAACTTTGTTGCCTTGAGCAGAGGCCACAGCCGGCCAGGGCAGGTGGGAAGCTTGGCTTCCTCCATTGCTGGGGCAACCAAGCCTCCTGCTTGCTCAAGCTCCATGGCTGCCAGCCGCCATCTTGGTTGGGTTAATTTGCATATAGTTGCTCTGATTGGCTGGTGGGCGTGGCTTGGGTGCAGCAGAGGTGCAATCAATTTGCATGTTTCTCTTTTATTAGATTAGATGAGGAGACTGGGGCAATCAACTTCAGTAACTTGACAAAAATAACACAGCTATGGCTAAGAGTTAGGTTCTCAAACTCAGCTTTGAGCCAGATTTTATGTTTTGGGAACCCCCACATGCCAGGAAGGGGAAGGTTTTACTCTTCGGTATAAAAATCTACATGCCCTTTAGAGAACTGCTTTGAGTATTTTGTCTAGGTGGTAAATACCTATCTACAAGCACATAAGCATAGGGAAGAAGGGCAATTATTCAATATAAAGACCTTCAATTATTAACTGCACTAATATCAGCCCTACTTTTGAGCCCCTCCCTTAATTTCCCAGCAGTCTCTGGGGTTGTGCTGAACTAGTCACACGCTTCCCCAGAAGCATTTTCTGTGAGACTGTGAAGGTGCAGCTTGCTCCTCTCTGCCTTCTTAGTTTATACTCTTCTATTTTGTCGCCTGGATGTAAACTGAAGAGGGATGAGTTCTTCACAAGTAAGCAGAGACTGCAGCCGCTATACCTGGGGCAGATGCCTGCCTGAGTGTTGGATTAGAAGTGGACTTGCCATAGACCAGGGCATTTTGCAAGAAAGAAAAAATCAATTAAGCTTTTGAAAATATTGTGAGATGAGTCTACAAGGGCATTAATTGCCTGACCAAAGAGTTCTTTTGCCCCTTTCTCTGAAAGTTGACAAAGAAAGTAGCAATCAATGTAAAAGGACCTAGTAAGCAAGGATAATTCATGCAGCTTAGGACATCACGCTTAATTGCCAGTTGGAACCAAATTAGGGTTCAAACTAAAAATGAGACCGAGCTCTAATTCCAGTTAGAACATTTAAAAAACAACAACAAAAAAAAAACCTATCAACTTGCCCAGAAAGATAAGGCATGGGAGGATAGGGTTTGGGCTAAATGAAGGTGAATTCCATCTAATTAAGGCTGCAGTTCAGCAACAGTTCACTTCCACTTGGGGGGGGAGGGGGCGGAATTCTGAAAGATAAGTCCCTCACCCTAACCATCACAGAATGAAAGGCATGTACTCTGGACAGACACAAAATTATGCTTTACTCTCCACTGTCCTCTTATGTACAATACAGAATGCATTTTTAAAAATCATAAGACATGAAGAGGGAAGGAACTGGCTCCATTACCAAAGTTAGTAGTCAATAGAGACTTGTAAATGACAAAGAACATTTAAATAGAACATTGTGTTGAGGGATTTACGGGAAAGGATGGGTAATGGACAAAGGAAAAGAAATTTCAGAACCAAATAGATATTCAAGGACTAATACATCAGAAATAGAAAGTCAGGGTCATCACCATAGCCACTGCCACTGCTAATGAGGCCAAATGGAGCCATTAGCACTGACCCGCTGCCACTAACCAGCCTCCCAGTAGCCCAGGGCCCTCCTGCCCACATCCAGATGTACCACAGTTTTTTAATCCACTCATCTGCTGATGGGCACTTAGGCTGTTTTCAAATCTTACCTATTGTAAATTGCACTGCTGTGAACATAGGGGTCATATAGTCTTTCTGACTGGTACTTTTGATTTCTTAGGATATATTCCTAAAAGATCAGTGGGTCAAATGGGAGTTTCAAATTTAATTTTTTGAGGAAACTCCATACTGTTTTCCAGAGGCTGTAGCAGTCTGCATTCCCACCAGCAGTGCACTAGGTTTCCCTTTTCTCCACACCCTCGCCAGCACTTGTTGCTTGTTGATTTATTGATGATAGCCATTCTGACAGGAGTGAGGTGATACCTTACTGTTGTTTTTATTTGCATCTCTCAGGTGACTAGTGACTAAAAATTTTTTCATATACCTTTTAGCCTTCTATATGTCCAATTTGGAGAAGTGCTTATTTAGATCCTTTGCCCATTTTTAAATTGGATTTTTTTATCTTCCTTTTGTTAAGTTGTATAAGTTCCCTATAAATTTTGGAGATTAACCCCTTATCAGATGTATCATAGGCAAATATGTTCCCCCATGCCGTGAGTTCTCTTAGTTTGTTGATGGTTTCTTTTGCTGTGCAGAAGCTTTTTATTTTGACGTAGTACCGTTTATTTTCTCCTTAGTTTCCTATGCCCTAGGAGATGTATCTGTAAACATATTGCTATGAAAGATGTCTGAGATTTTTTTGCCTGTTTTTTTTCTAAGATTTTTATGGTGTCATGTCTTATATTTAAGTCTTTTATCCATTTTGAGTTTATTTTTGTATATGGTGTAAGTTTGTAGTCTAGTTTCTGTTTTTTCTTTTTCTTTTTGCATGTATCTGTTCAGTTTTCCCAATACCACTTATTGAAGAGACTGTCTTGACTCCATTGTATCCTCTTGCCTCCTTTTTCAAATATTGAGAATAATGGCTTGGGTTGATTACTGGGTACTTTGTTTTGTCCCATTAGTCTATATGCCCATTCTTGTGCCAGTACCAGCCTGTCTTGAGTATAGCAGCTTTGTAGTAAAACTTGATATCTGGTTTTGTAATCCCTCCAACTTTGTTGTTCTTTCTCAAGATTTCTGTGGCTATTCGGGGTCTTTTTTTATACCATATAAATGTTTGGAATATGTGTTCTAGGTCTGTGAAATATGCCATTGGTATTTTAATAGAGATTGCATTGAATCTGTAGATTGCTTTGGGTAATATGGACATTTTAATGATTTTGATTCTACCAATCCATGAATATGGTATATTCTCCCACTTGTTTATATCTTCCTCTATCTCTTTTTTCAGTGTCCTGTAGTTTTCGAAATACAGGTCTTTTACCTCCTTGGTTAAATTTATTCCTAAGTATCTTAATTTTTTGTTGTGATGGTAAATAGGGTGGTTTGTTTAGTTTCTCTCTCTGAGAGTTCACTACTGGCGTATAAGAATGGTATGGGTCTTGGGGTATTACATTGGTGATACCTATTAATTTGATCGTCTCCCATGGGACTGGGGTCTGTGCTGTGCAGGGCAGCTCCACGAGCACCCATGCACTGTGGCGCTTTGCCGGCTTCCTCTGAGTCCAGGTGGAGCTGGGCTTGTGTGTATGTGTGAGGCATACACTGTTGATTTGTTGACTGCTGCTGGAGCCTGGGCTGGGCTGGGGAGCCTTGTGAGTGCCTGTGCTGTAGTGCATGCTCGTTCTGCTTTTTCACCAGCTGGGGCAGCACTGTGGGTGTGTGCAGCAGTGGCCTGGTGCACCCATGCCTCTGTACCCTGTTGGACACTGTGGATTAAGCCCCATGTGGGGTGGACATGTGCATCTGCTATGACACTCTTGTTATTGATGGAGCTCTTTTCAGGAGGGGTGGCTGGGGATGCACTGTGGTGCCCTTGCAGGTTGGCCAGAGCACCTGAACAGAGAGATCCAACTCATGTTATCCAAGTGCGGGGAGGATGCAAAGAATGGTGCTCACCAGGTTTCTGCACTTAGTGGTTTCCCGCAGATTCTGGAGAGCTCCAGTGTTTACTCAATCTTCTCTATGCTCTTTTGTGTGTGTGCATAAACTCTTCACTTATCTCTCAGTAATAATTGCTCAAATATAGATGTCCATTTGGTGTGCTCATGGGAGGGGACAAACTCTGCCTCCTCTTATGCCACCATCCTGATCCTGCCTGTGAGATGAGGTTTTTTCTTTTTAAAGCTGATTGGGAAATGTAGCTGGTGTCTACAGGCAAATGGGTTTGCTAATCTTCCCTGTCTTAGAGTAACTTAATTTTTCCTCAAAGCTTTAGGCCACCTCACCACGGTGGAAGAGCCTACCACATGGACAAGCAGAGAGTTCAAGTGTGTAAAAATGGTTGCTGAACTTGTGCGTTTAGTCTCTTTGTCAGCTTTACAGTTAGTTACTTCTGCCAGGGAGAAGTGGGCGAGGGGAAGAGAGGAGTTCAAGGCACTACTTTAAGTCACTTTCCTCCTAGAGGACACTCCAGCACTTATTATCATTGGTACAGCTAGATAAAGGTGTTCTGTTTGTTTTTCAAGTTGGATAGAAAGGCTACTTGTTCTGAAATATCAGACCTCAAACCCCCACTTACTCACCAGTCTTCCAAGGAAGTCAGGAGAGCCTCATGGCAGGAGAAAGTGAAGGCCACAATCTCGTGGCACTTTGGGCCAATGATTGAGAGACACTTGTGGTGTCTTCTGTGACACCCTGGGGGAGACGCTGTAAGTAGGGGGTGGGAGTGGCCTGTGGAGGAAGAAGCATTTGGGAAACGCTGCAATGGGGTATAGCCAGCATGGCTCCAGCAGGCCCCAAAGCAGTTGCACACAGAGGAGTAAGCAAGGCTGCCGGCCCATCGTCTCTCCAGGTTGTTCTTTCACCTCCCCTTCTTTGTCCCTCTGCAGTTCTTTAAAATTAGTAAAATTAATGGATGATTTTATTTTGTATCTTTTGACCAAACACAAACTAAGCTTGAGATAAGTAATTATCAGTATCAATTAGTAATCACATAGCCCAGTGGGTCGGCAAACTGTGGCTCGTGAGCCACATACGGCTTTTTGGCCCCTTGAGTGTGGCTCTTCCTAAGCCTTAGGAGTACCCTAATTAAGTTAATAACAGTGTACCTACCTATATAGTTTAAGTTTAAAAATTGGCTCTCAAAGGAAATTTCAGTCGTCGTGCTGTTGACATTTGGCTCTGCTGACTGATGAGTTTGCCGACCACTGACAGAGCCCATGACCCGGGCTCCTCTAAACATTCTTCTCAGTTAAGCCTTTACCTTGGAACGTCCATGTCTGTTTTCATCACCTAATTTTAGTCAGTTTAGTAAAAATCCCCACCCTACTATATGATTAAATTCTTCACCCCCACACCAGGTATCTGATCAGGTTGACATGCCTTCTGTAAGGATCGTGTCAAGATGGTTTAGCCAGAATCCTCCCCTTACCCCTGATGTTTCCTCTTATTAATTTCACTTCTACTGACCCCTGCCCTGCTCCTTGGGTATCAATCCCCGCTAGTCTATGTTATATTTGGAACTGGGTCCAGCTGTATACTGAGGTCTCTTTTCCTCTATTGCAATACTCCTGAATAAAATCTGGTTATACAACTCTACTGTCCATCCAGTTCTGGTTTTCTTTGAATACCCCCACTTCCAATATCAAGTAGGGTTAATAATATTAAAACAGCAATTATCAAACCCAAATGGGAGAACCTTTTGCACTACATTTTAATAATAAAATATTTAATATTTACCTCAGACTAGATGCTGCACAGCATACAAAAATAAATACAATATAATATTCCCTGACCTTAAGGGACATTTGATGTATATAAGAAACTAAGAAAATAAATTGACTAATATTTATTACAAATTATTTTATATGGCAAGTATAAGAATAACCATAAGGCTTGAAAAATATTTAAATTAATATATTTGCTTTATTTACCTTGATGTTCTATGGTGATGGAATAATATAAACAGGTAAAAAAAAAAATAGAGTTTGCCTCCATCAATGACCTTGTGGACGAAAGGGGCCACACGCTGACCTGACAAGCTCAGGGAAGGCCTGCGTGGCAGCCTAGCAGACTCAGAGACCTAAAATAACCACAAAGGATGGTCTGAAATTAAACTTTAACTAAAAGCAGTTATGGTGGGCAGTTATGTCCTAGGCCAGTATCTTCACTGACAAGATCAACTTTGATCCTTACTGAGCCCATTTGCCTTTTTGCCTCTAAGATAACATTCCTTTGAAGTGTCTGGGTAACTTGTAACTTCCCTTTTTCTGGAACCCCTGGGGCATAACCAAATGTTCTGGGCGCCAGGGCAGATACTACAAATTCCTTCATTATCATGTTGATTGATCCTGCACCCACCTAAGTATGTGTCCATCATTTTACTTTTTATCCTATCACAGAGGTTTCCCCCGCTTCGCTTAATCCCACCTCCTTAAATCTGTCACCAATGAATTTCATGTATAAATACGGATGTAACCCTGCCATTCTCCGGAGCACTATCTCAATTCATTGAGGTTCTGCTTCCCGGCATATGTCGACAGTTTGGCTCAAATAAACTCACAAAGATTCTTTACAGGTTTCAATGGTTTTTTACGTTAACAATCTCAAGGACTTTGAACTGATTAATGGCAAGTGAGGAGGAGGCAAAAAAAAAGGTGGAGGATTTACAGAAGCAAGAAAGCAAACCCAGCTTTGAAGAAAATGCAATAGGACCTCTGATGAAACAAAGCAGCTTCCTGGGACTTGATTGGTCCTCAAGTTCAGCAGAGTCTGACTCAATATCAGGGACAAGTCCAGACAGGGCCAAAGGCTGAAAGCACAAGCATATCTGTTGGCTCTCAACTGACCATGCCACTCCCCTATTAAATGGCACCTTTCAGTGCACCTGCACTGCCTGATAAGTAACATGCCAGTGCCTTCCCCTGGTGAAAGGGTCCTCCAGGCTAAGGCTTGCCTCTCAGGCCTCCCTCCTCCAGTAAGTGTTCCCATGGCACTCACCAGGCTGCTTCCATTCCCTTATGTGAGCTCCCTGCAGGAAGGCCCTGCTCTCAGCTTTACACAGCTGACTTATTCATGGTCAGTATCTCCCTGAACTCCTTTCCAGATGGCCAGGGATATATATTTTTTTATTGAACCTACTACATTACAATGACCGGTTTATGTAACTGGTTCCTTTATGACACTGTGAGTTATTGGGGGCAGTGGCTACCTCTCATTCATTTTAAGAAACCTGCGTACTTAGCATAGCCGACTAGTGAACGTTTGTGAGAAAATAAAATGCCCGAAAGCAGGGACTAAGGCTCATGGGACTATTTTGTAGTGGTGGAGTGCCCAAGTGGGGTTAAAAGCAAGACTTTCCAATAGACTAACGAAAACAAGCCTGGTAATCCCCTTCTCATAGGGTGGTTGGAGAGAGTAAATGAAATCAGGCATACAAAGCATTGGATCAGCGTAAGCAAGCTGAGCTCTTTCCTCACCCCACCACATGTGCCTCTACTCTCAATACCACGCGCCATACAACCAGCGACAATAGCGAACCTGTTTCCCCAAGACGTGTTTAATTGCAAGAACAGAGGTAAAATCAACTCTCGATAAACATCAAACTATGGTTTCACGTCGCAAGAGCCCGCTGCTTTCTTTTCTCTTTTAGCCACAGCGTTTCTGGATTTCTTCCGCGAGCCACAAGCAGTGCAGGATGCGTTTCTTTTCAGCAGCCAGTTCCACTTCAGAAATCTGGCCCAAGAGTTTCTGGACAAATATAGTCTGATCTTTCAGAAAAATATTCCTATTATCTCCTACATTTGGCACATTCTCTAGGGACCCAGATTTGAAATGGAAGCTTAAATGCCGGTTTCGTTTTAGACCAGGCCCTTTCTCCTCGATCCATGTCAGTGGGCTGCAAAAACAAAAGAACGTGATGTTAGAGAGTACACACAGGCACCAGGGATTGCCTGCTGCCTCCCGGGAACAGGTCCTCGTTTTGTAGCCACCTTCCTGCAGCTGCTGCTCCCCGAGGTGGCTAAGGTGGCAACCCAACCTCCACCAGCCTCCCAAAGGTCATGGGTGATCATTTCCAACTTTAGTGCCAAACAGTCCTTTAATTTTGCCACGGACAGGGGAATTCATGCAGTGCTTTTTGTGACCACCACTTTGTTATTTAGGAGTTTTTACTCTGAGTCTTATGGGTCCCTCTAGGGGAGACAGATAGGAACTACAGGCAATCCACGAACCACCTGAGATTTTGTGAAAATTCTTCCCATGCGTATGTGCATTTTTATGGGAAAGGATTCCTTCATTACCTTCTCAAAGAAGACTTTGACACCAGCACATGCCGGACAAAAACATGAGTGAATTCTAGCAATTGTACAACAGGGTTTCAAGTAACGATCCCTGTCTTGCTAGTTCTTCTGTTGTGGCCTTAGAAGATCATGCCTCCCATTCTCCCCATCTCCTGCTGTGGCTCTGCTCCATGCCACTCTGCTGTTTGGAGATAGCCGCAACTTAACAATTTGTACCTGGAAACAACCGACAGAGGCTTCTCGTGTGCAGTGACAAGGCCTGGAAAAATAGCTACTTACAAAATCTGGCCTGCAGACTAAGAAAAGATCTGGGGGGAAAAGAGAAAAGTGGCTCGCAGATCCCAACGCATTCTTCCCAGGCAGAGTCAGAAGCAAGAGCTGCACGCACAGGATAAAAGGCTTTCCTCACACAGCACACTACCCACAAGGTCCGTAAACCAAGCAGGGACCCATCTGCTTAAAGAACTGTAGTTCAGCAAGTTGCCTGTTCTGGAAGCCACTAACATGATCCATGTGTGAATCAACACCAACCCATAAATGTGATGTTCACATTCAGGTCAGGCAAAGACTCTTAGTAAACAGTAATTAAATTAAATTACTAAACTTGTAAGGTGTTCAAATCTATCAATTAAATTTTTTTTGGTTATGACTCAAATGAAAAAAAAAACATGATTATTATAACCTCTATAAAAAAGTTGGTATAAATTCTTCTAAAAAGTTAACTTTAGCCTTAGCCGGTTTGGCTCAGTGGATAGAGCATCAGCCTGTGTCCCAGGTTCGATTCTGTTCAAGGGCACATGCCTGGGTTGCGGGCTCGATACCCAGTAGGGGGCGTGCAGGAGGCAGCCGACCAATGATTCTCTCTCACCAATGATGTTTCTATCTCTCTCTTCTTCTCTGAAATCAATAAAAATATATTTTAAAAAGTTAATTTCATAGCTAGTTTTTTAGGATTCTGTTTTGTGTTTGCTTTATTGAGGTAGAGATGACAAGTGACATGATATTAGTGTCAGCCTGTGGCTAGCTTTAAAACTCATGATACAGCCTTTACAAACATTCCAGAATGTGATGATAAAGATGAATATCAAGGCTCCTTATTAACTGCTTTAACACCAGACAAAAACCACTTGAGATACTCCAAATATTTTAATCTACCTAAGACAATTTCTCAGACCCCTCCATGTAACACACAGCCTTAGAATTTGAGGGGATACAAAATGTCAGGATGTTTCCTCCACTTCAACTTCCTAACGGTAAAAGTAAATAACGAGTACACATCTTTACCTACGTTGTGGTGGTGATGGTGGTGAAATTAAAAATGCCATTTGTGAGGTGGAGAGTATTATATGAATTTAACAACTGTGGTATTTGCCATCTGCCCAACCTTCACCCAATGCTTTGCAATGCGAGTCAGCTCTTGCTTCCTGTCTGATTCCCACTCCACGATGGAGCACAGCACCTCCTCCTCTAAGAAGCATGATCTGACCTCTCCAGTTGCCTGTTCCCTGCACTCCTGCAGCACCCTGAGCTACCTTTACCTCTGAACGCAGGGGACAGACCCTAACAGTGGACACGGCTGCAATTCCACGTGACCAGCATCAGAGCCAGGGCCACCCTCTGCATGTTTCACCGTCATCTGTTACCTCTGCCTTTTCCTAGCAAAGAGGAGACTCCTCAAAATGGACATCAGGTTTCACTCAGGAATTAAATTAATTTTCTCTTTTTTAAATACCCAATGATCTGTTTATTTTACTACCAAGAGACCCACCTACTTGGAAATACACATAGGCACTCTAAAACTTTAGCTGTTTTAAATATTTTACAGAGCTGAAATGCTTTTAAAGGAAATTTATAAATGTGTTTTTGTTGAAAAAGACTTGGTATGAGAAATAATCAGAATGTTTGTGGAACAGTATGATAGTATGATGTGATGATAAACAGAACCTTAAATTTTGATCACACTGAGAGACGAATTTTGGACATGTGATAAGCAAGCAAGGTAACATATTAATGGCAGGATCTAGGTCAGCCGTGGGCAAACTACGGCCCGCGGGCTGGATCCGGCCCGTCTGAAATGAATAAAACTATTGAAAAAAAAGACCGTACCCTTTTATGTAATGATGTTTACTTTGAATTTATATTAGTTCACACAAACACTCCATCCATGCTTTTGTTCCGGCCCTCCGGTCCAGTTTAAGAACCCATTGTGGCCCTCGAGTCAAAAAGTTTGCCCACCCCTGATCTAGGTGGTATTTGTAAGGGTGTTCACTGCAAAATTCTTTCAACCTCACTATATGTCTTAAACTTTTATAATAAAACTAGAGGCCCAGTGCACGAAAATTCATGCACTGGGGTTGAGGGTCCCTCAGCCCGGCCTTCTCCCTCTCACGGTCCAGGAATCCTTAGGAGATGTCCTACTGCAGAGGTGACCGGGCCGGCCAATCAGGGGATGGTGCTGCCCCCATCACCTCACTGCTGCCATCCAGCCTCCCTCTGTAGGAAGTGACCGGATGGGCGATTAGGGGACGGCGCCACCCCCATCACCCTGCCACTGCTGCCACCTGGCCTCCCTCTGCGGAGGCAACCAGACAGGCTGATTAGGGGACAGTGCCAGCCCCCCCATAGCCTCTCCACCATTGCTGGTCCCCCAAGCCCATCACCGTTCCCTCCCTCTGCCCACTGGCATGAGCCTTGGCTGGCCTGGCACCACCTGCTTGCCAGCCCCACCCCCTGCCAACTGGTTGTTCTGCAGTTCAGTCAATTTGCATATTGCACTTTTATTATATAGAATTTTGGGAAATATTCAGGCCACAGAAGCTACTAGGTCTGATATTGCTCACTTGTATGGCTCAGGCAACCTGCTCAAATTCTGTAAGTCTCTGTTTACTTACTAGCCAAGGGTATCATGTTTGTCTTATTTACCTTTCAAGGCTTCTGTGAAGAGGAAATAGAGCAATATATGTGAAATCTCAGTAAATGTCCTGTTAGCAAAAGCAGGCAGCCCTTCTGGAGTTGGGGCTAAGGGTGTAGGCCCACCAGGTTCCCTCTAGATTCACCCTGATGAACACGGGAGAATGTCCTTAAGTTTTCTTCTCTTCACGGTTTCCCACAACCTACCGTTTGTTCTCTGTCTCCAAGCACACAGTCATTTTCAGGTACTGATCTTCCTTTCGCTCTTCCAAAGTGGCAGACACGAGAGAAAGTTCCCTGAAGAGCGAGAGAGGCCAGGTCAGGCAAGAAACTCCGCTGAATGAAGGGAAACCAAACCGCTCTTCTTCCAATGGGCCAGCTGTGGGAATTACAAACACGGTGGGAAGCGGGAAGCAAAGGACTGACAGCTGGAGAGCAGGGGAGTGGCATACATAGGTATGGTAGGGAGTAACCATTGTGGCTTGTGATCAGGACAGCACAGCCTCGCCTTACCACATGGGGGTGCAAGATGATGAATCACACTGATGAAAACTCAGGTGCTTGAATGTAAACCCTTTCCTAAAAGTGTCTCAATTTTTTCTTGTTTATTAAATTTGGTGTTGGTAGTATAATACATCATTTTATTGGAAACAGCAGTCCATCTAGTCCACAGGCTAATAAAACTGTTTCAGATTTCTAATATGTATGTGCATATTATACACAGACACATATATACCAATACATAAGTATCCTCATCAGTTAGTGAGTTGAAGAAGTAAGAAATCACCATATTCAGCTCAAGTCGTATGTTCCTATATATACAATTTAACTATCTGTATACATGACAAGAAGGTAAAAGTTTCATGATAACTGTGAAGAATACTATAATATCCAGAAACTATGTCAACATCAGAAAATTGACAAAGTGGTAAGTGTTTTCTTAATCTACTTTCCTGAACAAAATTATATTCAAGAGTATCTGTGTGATAAATCTACTCAAGATACAGCTCCTCTTTTCCTCAGCCTAAATTTTAAAAATAATCTAGATTTAAAAGACTTCATATCCGTTACATTGCTCTATAAACCAAATCATTCTTATAATTTTGACACCAAAGATAAATTAAAAATGAAATCAAACAGGAGAACCAAGATGGCGGCATAGGTTAACGCCGGAGATTGCTGCCTCAAACAACCAATTCAAATTACACCTAAAAGACGGAACGGACATCATCCAGAACCACAGGAAGGCTGGCTGAGTGGAAATTCTACAAGTAGGAGGAAAGAGAATATCACACCCAGACTCAGAGGAGGCGCAGTGCTGAAGTGAAATTCTCAGGTGCGGAGTGCTCGCGGAGCAGGCTGGCGGCAGAGGGCGCGGTTGTTGTTTTCAATCGGGAGGGAGCTTCAGACTCTGAGCTCCAGAGCCGGGCGAGTCTCTAGGGACCCAGACTCAAACGGGAGAAGCCGGACTGTCTGGCTTTGGTCGGAACTCGAAGGCAGCTTTCTCTCCGAGGTTTGCAGTGGTTGCTGGGACTCTGAGAGGCAGAGCCCCTAGGGATGGAACTGAGAGCAGCCATAAATGCTCGCTCCGCCTGCCCTGTTTGATCCTGTGCGACCCGCCCCGCCCAAGCCCTGCACAGAGTCATTTGCCGGATAGCCTCAGGCAAAGGCTAGATTAGCACCTCCCCAGAGGACAGAAGTTTTCCCACTGCAGACACAGCTGATTCTCACAGCCAATTGGCCTGGAGGTCAAATCCCCCCAGTATCAACGACAACAATCAAGGCTTAACTACAACAAAACTGCACACAAAGACCACTAGGGGGTGCACCAAGAAAGCATAAAAAATGCAGAGACAAAGAAACAGGACAAAATTGTCAATGGAAGATAGAGAGTTCAGAACCACACTTTTAAGGGCTCTCAAGAACTGTCTAGAAGCCGCCGATAAACTTAATGAGATCTACAAGAAATCTAATGAGACCCTCGATGCTATGATAAAGAACCAACTAGAAACTAAGCATACACCGACTGAAATAAAGAATATTATACAGACTCCCAACAGCAGACCAGAGGAGTGCAAGAATCAAGTCAATGATTTGAAATGCGAAGAAGCAAAAACACCCAACCGGAAAAGCAAAATGAAAAAAGAATCCAAAAATACGAAGATAGTGTAAGGAGCCTCTGGGACAGCTTCAAGCGTACCAACATCAGAATTATAGGGGTGCCAGAAGAAGAGAGAGAGCAAGATATTGAAAACCTATTTGAAGAAATAATGACAGAAAACTTCCCCCACCTGGTGAAAGAAATAGACTTACAGGTCCAGGAAGCGCAGAGAACCCCAAACAAAAGGAATCCAAAGAGGACCACACCAAGACACATCATAATTAAAATGCCAAGAGCAAAAGACAAAGAGAGAATCTTAAAAACAGCAAGAGAAAGAAACTCAGTTACCTACAAGGGAATACCCATACGACTGTCAGCTGATTTCTCAACAGAAACTTTGCAGGCCAGAAGGGAGTGGCAAGAAATATTCAAAGTGATGAATACCAAGAACCTACAACCAAGATTACTTTATCCAGCAAAGCTATCATTCAGAACTAAAGGTCAGATAAAGAGCTTCACAGATGAGGAAAAGCTAAAGGAGTTCATCACCACCAAACCAGGATTATATGAAATGCTGAAAGGTATCCTTTAAGAAGAGGAAGAAGAAGAAAAAGGTAAAGAAACAAATTATGAACAACAAACATGCATCTATCAACAAGTGAATCTAAGAATCAAGTGAATAAATAATCTGGTGATCATAATAGAATCAGGGACATAGAAAGGGATTGGACTATTCTTGGGGGGGAAAGGGGTGTGGGAGATGCGGGAAGAGACTGGACAAAAATCGTGCACCTATGGATGAGGACAGTGGGTGGGGAGTGAGGGCGGAGGGTGGGGCGGGAACTAGGGGAGTCATGGGGGGAAAAAGAGGAACAAATGTAATAATCTGAACAATAAAGATTTAAAAAACAAATAAATAAATAAATAAAAAATAAAATGGAAAAAAAAAATGAAAGCAAACAGACTTCCCTTCACTATGGTGGAGTAGGTCATTGCTATACTCATCTGCTCCCATTGCTGCATCAAAATTACAACAAAATTATAGAAGACCTATCATTGAGAACCACCTGAAGAGTAGCTGAACAGAACTCCTAGAACTAAGGGTATAAAGAAGAAGCCACTGGAGACTTGTGGGAGAGGCAGAGACCTGGTCTGAACAGGCCCCACATCCACGTTGTGGAGTTAAGAAATGGGAGTGCTCTCTCAGCTGTGGAGAACACCTGAGGAGCAAGCAGTCCCAGCCCCACACCAGGCTCCCCGGCCTAAGGCTTCAGAGCCAGACCCCACAACTTCTAACTGTGGGGATGGCAGTGAGTGAGATGAAGGGCTGTTGGAGACCTATGCACAGACTCACTTTTAAACACAATTTGTTCTGATCTCCAGCACTGGGGAAGCAGCATGAAAAGTGCCAGGGACATATGGAGGCAAGGGGCTGGATTTATTAATTTTAGGGTGAGGGCTGGAGGGGCAGGGGTTAGGGCGGCTCAATACAAGGACAGAAGTGCTGGTGGACATCATTGTTCCTTTGTTGAGTCCTCCCCACACCCAGCCTGAAGCTCAATGGGCACCATATCTAAGCTATCCACTAAACTACTTAACACCAATCACCCTTCCCTGGTGATTCCCTGAATCCTGACTGACCAAAATCACGTTCCTGCTCCAACCTCATTCCCAAACAGACTGGTCACCTCAGGTCGCAGTGTGCATGTTCCTGAAATATCTCTAAAGTTCAAAAATACCAAACAAGTCGCATCTGGCCCCAGCAGGCCCATTACCACTTGCTAAGCTGCCTTAAGCAAGAAACTAGTGGAAGCTGGATCAGTTCTCTACTTAGCCTCTCCCAGGTGCCTCCAAGCCAAGCACAGGTGGCAACCTTCTGCAGATCACTTTGTACCTCCTACCAGGTAGCCCTGGGCAGGACACAGGCAGTGGCTGACCTTGGCCCGAACCAGAGCATCCCCCCGCCCCCACAAAGGCCCCAGAAGCAATATACCTGGTGGCCAGGTTCAGAACAAAACAAAGGACCACCCAATCAGCCCACAAATGCCAAACCCTAAAGGCAGGTTCAGCAGGAGCAGAGCCCCGCTAAAACAAATTCCACTCCACGGGCCAGTCCCTGCACAACAGCTCATCTGCTATAGCCACAGACATTCCTCACTGCCTGTCAGACTCAGGGTCAACCCCTCCCACTGACATCACAACAGCAATAAAGACTCAACTACAACCAAGGGCACACAACCCACACAAAGGAAAGACCTAGAGAACCCAACCAGGTGACAGGGAGGCTGTACCACTCGGCCCCGCTTGAAACGTACCACATAAGGCCAATCTTCAAAGAGCAGGAAATGTAGCAGGTCAACCTAATACAGAGAGGCAGCATAAATAAGGAGAGAAAGAACTATGCCCCAAATGGAAAAAAAACTCCAGAAAATGAACTTAACAAAATGGAGACAAGCAATCTAACAGGTGCAGAGTTCAAAACACCGGTTATAAGGATGCTCAATGAACTTAGGGGAAGAGAGATGAACCCACTGAGAACTTCAACAGAGAATAAACATAAAAATGAAAATATAAAATATAAAAACAAGCCAATGAGTAATGAAGAACACAATAACTGAAATGAAGAACATGAGTCAACAGTAGGCCAAATGAGGCAGAGGTTCAAATCAGTTTAGAAAGACAAAGGAAAAAAAAACACATCCCATCTGAACAGCAAAAAGAAAAAAAGAATCAAATAAATAAGGATTGATTAAGAAACTTCTAGGACAACATCAAGCATACCAACATTTGTATCACAGAGGTACTAGAAAGAGAAGAAAGACATCAAAACCTATTTGAAAACATAATAATGGAAAATTTTTCTAATCTGGTGAAGGAAATACACATACAATTTCAGGGAGCACAGAGTGTCCCAAACATAAAATCCTAAACAACTCAGACCAACACAAATCATAATTAAAATGCCAAAAAATAAAGATAAAAGAGAATCTTAAAAGCAGCAGAGCAAAGCAGTTATGTACAAGGAAGCTCCAATACAATGTCAGCTTATTTCTCAACAAAAAATTTGCAGAGCAGAAAGGATTGGCACAAAATAACCAAAGTAAAAACAACAACAAAAACCTACAATGAAGGCTATTCTACCAAACAAGACTATAATTTATATATGAAGGTGAGATAAAGAGCTACCCAGACAAGAAAATTATTTTTAAAAGTTCACTGCCACATAACTAGTATTACAAAATATGTTAAAGGGACATATTTAAAAAGGAATAAAATGTCAAAAAAAAATTCAAGAAGAAGGAACACTTCCAAACTCTTTTTAGAAGGCCAGCATTATCCTAATTCCAACACCAGATAAAGATACTACAAAGGAAGAAAATTATAGGCCAATATCCCTAATGAACAAAGATGCTAAAATCCTCAAGAAAATAATAGTAAACCAAATCTAGCAATACATTTAAAAGATCATACATCATGACCTAGTGGTATTTATTCCATAGATGCAAAGATGATGCAATATTACCAAATCAATAAATGTGATATGTCACATAAACAAAATGAAGGATAAATATCACATGATCTTATCAATAGATGCAGAGAAATCATTCAACAAAATACAACAACTATTTATGAATAAAAAAAATCTCAGCAAAGTGGGGATGGAGGGATCATACATCAACATAATGAAGGCCATATATGACAAACCTACAGCCAACATCATACTCAACTGGCAAAAACTAAAAGTGTTTCTGTTAAGATCGGGAACAAGACAGGAATGTCTACTATCACCACTTTTATTCAGCATAGTATTGGAAGACCTAGTCACAGAATTCCAACAAGAAGAAAAAAATAAAGGCATTTAAATTGGAAAAGAGAAAGTAAAAGGGTAATTATTTGCAGATGATACGATATTGTACATAGAAAACCCTAAAGACTCCACCAAAAAACTATTAGATCTAAAAAATGTTTTTGGCAAAGTAGCAGAGTACAAAATTAATATCCAGAAATCAATGACATTTTTATACACCAATAATGAACTCTCAGAAAGAGATACTAAAAAAAAATCTCTTTTACTGTTGCAGCAAAGAATAATAAGATACCTAGGAATAAAGTTAACCAAGGAGGTAAAAGACCTGTCCTTGGAAAACCATAGGATATTGAAGAAAGAAAGAGAGAATGATACAAACAAATAATAGCATATACTATGTTCATGGATTGGAAGAATTAACATAGTTAAAATGGCCACACTACCCAAAGCAATGTATAGATTCAACGCAATGCCTTAAAAAATAACAATGGCATATTTCACAGATCTAGAACTAACTGTCCAAAAATTTATATGGGACCAAAAAACCCCAAACAAACAAAAAACAAACAAATAAAAAACACACACACGTGAATAGCCTCAGTAATCTTGAAAAAGAAGAACAAAGTTGTAGGGATCACAATACTGGATATCAAACTATTCTACAAAGCTATTATAATAAAAACAGCTTGGTACTGGCACAGAAAAAGCATGCTGATCAATGGAACAGATCAGAGACCCTCAGAAATCAAACCATGCCATCATAGTCAGTTAATATTTAACAAAGGAGGCCAGAGCATGCAGTGGAGTAAAGACAGTAAAATGGTGATAGGAAAATTGGATAGGTACAAGCAAAAAAATTAAATTAGACCACCAACTTACACCACACACAAGAAATACATAAAAAATCTTGAAGAAAACATAGGCAGTAAACCCCAGACATCTCTTGTACCAATATGCCTGCTGATACATCTCCTAGGGCAAGAGAAACAAAAGGGAAAATAAAGAAATGAGACTACATCAAATAAAAAGCTTCTGCACAGCAAAAGAAACCATCAACAAAGTGAAAAGAGAACTCACTGTATGGGAGAACATATTCACAAATGATACATCGGATAAGGGGCTCATTTCCAAAATATATGAAGAACTCATACAACTTAACACCAGGAAGACAAACAAAACAATTAAAAAATGGGCAAAGGACCGGAATAGACATTTCTCCAAAGAGGATATACAGATGACCAATAGACATGAAAAAATGCTCAAAGTCACTCATCATCAGAGAGATACAAATTAAAACCACAATGAGGTATTACCTCACACCTGTCAGAACGGCTACTATCAATAAATCAACAACCAACATGTGCTGACGAGGAATGGAGAAAAGTGCTGGTGCACTGCTGGTGCCCATGCAGACTGGTGTAGCCACTATGGAAAACAGTAGGAATTTTCCTCAAAAGATTAAAAATGGAACTTTCTTTTAATCCAGTGATCCCACTTCTGGGAATACATCCTAAGAATCCCAAAACATCAATCAGAAAGAATATATGCACCACAGTGTTCATAGTAATGTTATTTACACTAGTCAAGGTCTGGAAATAGCCCTTCAGTAGATGAGTGGATAAAAAGGCCGTGGTACATTTACCCTATGGAACAGTACACGGCCGTAAAAAGAAGGAACTGTTATTCTTTGTGTTGGCATGCATGGACCTCAAGATTATTATGCTAGAGGAAATCAGCCAATCAGAGAAAAAGAAATACCATATAGTCTCTTATATGTGAAGTCTAATTAACAAAATATATCCAGAGGCATGTGTACATGGAACAGACTGACAGACCTGACATGGGGGGGTGGGGGTGGACTCAATAAAAGAAGCTGAAGAGATCAGCTGAAGAACATATGTGCATAGCCCATGGACACAGACAACAGTTTGGTGAAGGCAAGGGAGGTGAGTACTGGTGGTGAGGTGGGCAATGGTGGTTAAATTGGGAACATCTGTAATAATTTCAGTAATCCCATATCATAAAGAGGTAATATGCAAATTGACCATCACTCCAACACACAAGATGGCTGCCCCCATGTGATCAAAGATGACTGCCACAAGATGACCAGCAGGGGAGGGCAGTTGTGGGTGATCAGGCCTGCAGAGGAGGGCAGTTGGGAGGGACCAAGCCTGCAGGGGAGGGCAGTTGGGGGGGACCAGGCCTGCAGCGGAGGGTAGTTGGAGGGAAACTCAGGCCTGCAGGGGAGGGCAGTTGGGAGGGACCAGGCCTGCAGGGGAGAGCAGTTGGGAGGGTGACCATCCTTTGCTAATTCCCCCCAGAAAAGAAAATAAGTTCTGAAATTCATAAAGTGTTTAAGAACACTTGTTACAGCCCTAACGGGTTTGGCTCAGTGAATAAAGCATAGGTCTGCAGACTGAAGAGTCCTAGGTTTGATTCTGGTCAAGGGAACGTACCTAGGTTGCACGCTCAATCCCCAGCCCTGCCTGGAGCAACCAATCAATGTGTTTCTCTAACATCAATGTTTCTATTTGCCCCCCATCCCCACCTTCCACTCTCTCTAAACATCAATGGAAAAATATCCTCGGGTGAGGATTAACAAGAGAAAACAACACTTGTTATAAGGATTCTTCTAAGAATGCTACCTGCAAACCATTTGAGAACAGTCTTAAAAGTCAAGAATGAAAGTGACCCTCATTCTGTAATGAATATAGTGAAGTAATTATGATCTCTTAAAAAACATATTTCTAAGAATACTAAAAACATAAATTTAAAATTTTATGTTAAAATTTAAAATAGTTATATCAGCGAATATTATGTAAAGAACAATTTAATGAAGACCTTTCTAAGAACGATACTTGCAAACCGTATTCACTGGGACCACACCTTCCCCGTAAAGGCGTGTTCCTATTGTTAGCAGCCCCAGCCTAAGTGAATGTAAGTAATCTGATTCTTTAATGCATGTTGAAGTATATAACTACTCATAACTAGAACATTTCTAAGAATGCTACTTACAAACTGTGTTGTGACAGGTACTATATTACTGAATAGATTTATTCTCTCTGTAATGCATCACCCCCAACAGTGTTTATGTATACTTGTAATAAGGGTACCAGAAGTAAAGAACGTGAGCAAAGGAGAGAACCTATCTGAAGAATTAATGACAGAAAACTATCCTTGCCTGGTGAAGGAAAATAGAGCAATAAGTATTACTATACCAGTGGTGGGTTTGTTTCCTGTTCTCATGGACTATTTTTTTCCATCCCTTCACTTTCAACCTGTGTGTATCTTTTGTTCTGGTGTGGGTCTCTTGTACACAGCATATATATTCTTATCCTTTCTGTCACACTATGTCTTGCGATTAGAGCATTTCATCCATTTACATTTATAGTTATTATTGATAAGGACTTATTTATTGCCATTTTTTAAAAGGCTATGTTCCTCTTTCTCTATGTCTTAAAACTGTCCCTTTAGCACTTCTTGCATTTCTGGTTTGATGTTAACTCCTTTAGTCTTCTTTTGCTGGGGAACTCTTCATTTGGCCTGCTGGATAGAGCGGTCTTGGTTGCAAGTTCTTGCTTTTCATTACTTTGTGTGCTTCATGCCAAGCCCTTCTGGCCTGACATGTTTCTGTGGAGAGATCAGCTGACAGCTTTATGGGAACTGACTGTTTCTCTCTTGCTGCATTTAAGATTCTCACTTTGTGCTTAATCTTGGCCATTTTAATTATGATGTCTCTTGGTGTGAGTCTCTTTGTGTTTATCTTGGGGACTCTCTGTTCTTCCTGAACTTATATGACGTTTTCCTTCACCAGGAAAGGGTAGTTTTCTGTCATTAATTCCTCAAAGAGGTTCTCTCCCTTGCTCGCTGTCTTTACTTCTGATAACACTATGATGTGGATGTTGTTACATTTCATGTTGTCCCAGAGTTCCTTTGAACTCTCCTTCTGTTTTTTAATTACTTTGTATTTTTCCTATTCTGAGTGATTTTTTTCTGTTTCCTTGTTTATATCTGACAAAATTGAGTACAAAAGCCATAAAAGAAACAAAGAAGGTCACTACATAATAATAAAAGAATCACTGAGCAGGGTGGCCTGAAACCGCTTGGTAAGAGATGGAAGTGGTTCAGGGTGGCTGGAGTGAGGGAGCTCCAAGTCAGGGCTAATAATATCCACTTCCCTTGTTAGGGGATTTAATAAATAACATTCATACTGTGCTAAACATAATGCTCACATAGGTGCTCAATCAATACTTCTATTGTTCCTCCCTTGATTTGTTTGATTATATCAACTTCTAGCTCTGAAATTCCATGATTCCTACCATACTGCATGGGTTCTATTGTGTATTGGTTTATACACTGTCTAGCACATTGTGCATGTTAAATAAATAGTCTCTACAATGGTTGGTAGAAGTCTGAGTAAAAGAGGATAAGTGGTTGAAACAAACAAACAAACAAAATAATAAAAGGATCAATCTAACAAGAGGATATAACTCTTATCAATATATATGCACCCAATATAGAAGCACCTAAGTTTAAAAAAATTTTTGGTAGATTAAAAATTTTTTAAATATATTTTTATTAATTTCAGAGAGGAAGGTAGAGGGAGAGAGAGGTCTAAACATCAATGATGAGAATCATTGATCGGCTGCCTCTTGCACAACCCCTACTGGGGATCGAGCCCACAACCTGAGCCCTTGACAAGAATCAAACCTGGGATCCTTCAGTTCGCAGGCCAACACTCTATCCATTAAGCTAACTGGCTAAGGCTTTTGGTGGACTTTAAAGAAGAAATCAACTGCAATACAATCATAGTAGTAGACTTTAAATCCTACTGTCATCAATGGATAGATCTTCCAGAGAAAATGTCAACAAGGAAACAGCGACCTTAAATGACACACTAGATCAGGATTTAATTGATTTAATTAAAACATTTCATCCCAAATCAGCAAAATATTCTCAAGTACACATAGAACATTCTCAAAGACAGACCACATGTTAGGACACAAAAGAAGTCTCAATAAATTTAAGAAGATTGTAATTATCGCAAGCATCTTCTCTGACCACAATGGCATTGAAATAGAATTCAACCATGATTTAAAAAAAATATATCAAAAATATTGAAATACATGTAGGTTAAGTAGCATGTTCTTAAATAATAAATTGAGTACTAATAAGATCAAGGAAGAAATAAAAAAATTACCTGGACACAAATAAAAATGAACACACAACCATCCAAATACCTATGGGACACAGCGAAAGCAGTCCTGAGAGGGAAGTTCATAGAATTACAGGCCTACCTCAGTAAGTAAGTAAAATATCTAGAAAACAATCTAATCCTACATCTAAAATAATTGTGGGGTAAAAAACCTCAGAACAGTCCAAAGAAAGTATATAGAAGGAAGGAAATAATAAAGGTCAGAGAAGAAATAAATGACATAGAAACTAAAAAACAATATAAAAGATCAATGAAACCAAGAGCTGGTTATTTGAAAGGATATAAAAGATTAATGAACCTTTAGCCTGATTCATCAAGAAACAAAGAGATCAGAGCCAAATAAATATAATCAGAAATAAAACGAAGAGGTAACCACAGACATCACAGAAACCAAAATGATTGTAAAAAATATTATGAATAACACTATGTCAAGAAAATAGACAAGCTGGGTAAAATGGACAAATTCCTAGAAACACACAACCTTCCAAAATTGTATCATGAAGAAGCTGAACACCTGAATAGACCAATAACAACTAATGGAATCTAAGGACGAATCGATAAACCTCTGGGAGACCAAAGCCCTAGACCAAATGGCTCCAAGGGAGAATTTCACCAATCATTCAAAGAAGAACTAATAGCAATCCTCCTCAAATTATTCCAAAAATTCAAGAGGAGGGGAGACTTCCAAGATCGTTTTATGAGGCCAACATTATCCTAATACCAAAACCAGATAAAGACACTACAGAAAAAGAAAATTATCTTACCTAATAATAGACAAAGATGGTAATTGACCATACCTTCGCTACACCTCCCATTGGCTAATCAGCGTGATATGCATATTAACCACTAACAAAGATGGCGGCTAATTTGCATACATAGGCTCCAAGCGATGGAGTGAAGCCTCATGGCCCCAGGGCCAGTGGAGCAGCGAAAGCCGACGGAACAGGGAAGACTCACGGCCCTGCGGCCAGTGGAGCAGCGAAGCCTCACAGCTCTGGGGCAGCTCCGGCTGGAGCCCGGCCAGAGCGAAGGCCTGGGTGCCAGGTGCCGGAGGAAAACCGGTGCCAGCAGCCAGGGGAAAGGAACGCCTATTGCACGAATCTCTTCATGCAACAGGCCTCTCAGTAGGCCAGTATCCCTGATGAACATTGATACAAAAGCCCTCAAAAACTATTAGCAAATCAGATCCAGTAATACATTAAAAAATAATACACCATTATCAAGTGAGATTTATTCTGGAGATTCAAGGTTGGTACTATATCCACAAATCAATAAATGTGATACATCACATAAACAAAATGAAATATAAAAATGACACGATCATATCATTAGATATAGAAAAGCATTCAATAAAATCTAGCCCCCATCTATATATATAAAAGCCTAAAGTAACCACTCAACAATTTGACCAGTAGCTATCATGCACACTGACCACCAGGGGGCAGACACTCAATGCACAGGGATGGAAGAATGGAACAGACTGATGAATCTCAGAGTGAAGGGGGGAGGGGGAAGAGCAGGAAGAGATTAACCAAACTAGAGGCCTGGTGCATGGATTCATGCTCCAGTGGGGTCCCTCGGCCTGGCCTGCGGGGATCAGGCTGAAACCTGAAGTCCGACATCCCCCAAGAGGTCCCAGATTGCAAGAGGGCACAGGCCAGGCCGAGGGACCTCACTGCACGAACCCGTGCACCGGGTCTCTAGTATATGATAAACACTCTCAGCGAAGTAGGAAGAGAGGGATCATACCTCATCATAATAAAGGTCATATATGAAAAACCTATAGCCAATATCATACTCAATGGGCAAAAATTAAAAGTATTTCCCTTAAGATCAGAAACAAGACAGGGATGTCCACCTTTTTCATACTTATTCGACATAGTACTGGAAGTCCTAGCCACAGCGAATAGACAAGAAGAAATAAAAGACATCCAAGTGGGAAAGGAGCAAGTAAAACTGTTTTTATTTGCAGAAAACATGATTTTGTATATATAAAATCCTAAAGACTCCACCCAAAACTTCTAGAACTAATAAATAAATTTGACAAAGTTGCAGGATACAAAAGTAACATCCAGAAAGCAATGTCATTTTTATACACCAATAATGAATTGTCAAAAAGAGAAACTAAGAAAACAACTCTATTTACTACAACAACAATAAAAATAATGTACCTAGGAATAAATTTAACTCAGGAAAATATAAACATATGGGAGCACAACAAGCTAAAAAGCTGCATAGCAAAAGAAACCATTGACACAATGAAAAGGGAACCCACTGTATGTGAGACTATATGTACGAAGGATACATCCAATAAGGGGTTAATTTCCAAAATATATAAAGAACGTATACAATTCAACATCAAGAAGACAAACAATCCAATTAAAAAATGGGCAAAGGACCTGAATAGACACTTCTCCAAAGAGGACATGCACATAGCCAATAGAAATGTGAAAAAAAAAAAATACTCAAAGTCAGTAATCATCAGAGAGATGCAAATTAAAACTACAATGAGGTACCACCTCACACCTGTCAGAATGGCCACTATCAATAAATTAAGAAACAAGTACTGGCGAGGATGTGGAGAAAAGGGAACCCTTGTGCACTGCTGGTGGGAATGAAGACTGGAGTAGTCACTGTGGTAAACAGTATGGAGTTTCCTCAAAAATTAAAAATGGAATTGTCTGTTGACCCAGTGATCCCACTTCTGGGAATATATGCTAAGAATCCTAAAACACCAATCAGAATTTTTGCATCCCCATGTTTATAACAGCATTGTTTACAATAGTCAAGATCTAGAAACAGCCTAAGTGCCCATCAGTAGATGAGTGGATAAAAAAGCTATGGTACATTTACACAATGTGGCTATATAAAAGAAGGAACTGTTATCCTTTGGGACAGCATGGGTGGACCTGGAGATTATTATGCTAAGCCAAATAAGCCAGTCAAAGGAAGACAAATGCTATAAGATCTCTCTAATATGTGGAATCTAAGCAACAAAATTAACCAAGGAACAAAATGGAATCAGAAGCATGGACACACAGAACATACTGGCTGACATCTGAGGGGGTGTGGGTGGGAGTGACTGTCTAAAGAAGATAAAGGAATTAACTAAAGAATATATATATATATATATATATATATATATATATATATACACACACACACACACACACACACACACACACACATATATATATATATATACACACACATACACACACACATATATATTATATATAATATATATATCCCATGGACTCAGACAATAGTTTGATGAAGCACAAGGGATGGGGAGTCGGGGTGTAGAGGTGGGCAAAGGGGGTGGGGAGGGGGACACCTGCAATATCTACATTAAAAATTTTTAATAGAAACAAACAAAAAAAGATAAATTTAAAAATCACTACCTACTCTGCCCTAACTGGTTTGGCTCAGTGGATAGAGCATCGGCCTGCGGACTAAAAGGTCCCAGGTTCGATTCTGGTCAAAGGCATGTACCTTGGTTGCAGGCACATCCCCAGTAGGAGGTGTGCAGGAGGCAGCTGATCGATGTTTCTCTCTCATCAATGTTTCTAACTTTCTCTCCCTCTCCCTTCCTCTTTGTAAAAAATCAATAAAATTTATTTTTAAAAAATCACTACCTACTCAATCAATCATTAGACTCCATATATATTAGTAAGTGAGATCATATTGGATTTGAATTTGTCTGACTGGTTTGTTTGATTCAGCATAATAATCACCAGGTCCACCCATACATTTTTGCCAATTGAGAAATGGGGGAAAAGAGCAATGCCAGGCTGAATCAGGGTTTTATTTCTTTCATGAAAGCTCTCAGGGAAGGTGACCAGACAAGGAACCCAGATAAGGGTGTGGAAAGACAAGGTGTCCACCCAAAGGCGACTACAAGAGGAGGCGGCTCCAGGAGGCTCATTTCCTATTACTAATGGAGGTGCTTGAAGAACTACCAAGATAGAGTAACCAGACAAATATATAGTACTGTAGATCCAAATTTTGGTCACAGTCAATGTCCCTGTAACTTGTGGGAGGAAAGGGGGGACAGCATATTCTATTTGCTCCACAAAGAGACATTCTCCTCTCCAAGAACCTTTCCCTCCATCCTTTTTTAAAAGAGAGGTTTCACGTTCAACTTCCTGTGAAAAAATAATCTCCAGTTTGTTAGGATTTCATGAGGCAAAACTCTGCTTAGTAGACGGGGACAGTGGCATAACAATGCTTACGATTTCTAATACACTTTTTACCCAAGCACACCAAGCAATTCAGTCTCATTTGAGAACAGAAAGAAAAATTAGATATTTTTATTGTTTGTAGGTGCATAATAAATTAAACTGGCCTCAGTCAGAGAGTCTTTAGTAGAAATAAATCCACGCTCACCCTCTAGAGAGCTAGGAAATAACCATCTGGCATCCTGGCCCCACCAGCTACACGTGACCTGTGATCCCACCTAAAACTGACCTGTGAAGAGAAGAGATCCTTTCAGCAGGTCTTTCCCCACAACTTCTTTTTTCAGGAACGAAAACTCCTCCATCAAGAGCTCAATATGTTCCTCATGCAAGACTTTCCCTGTGACGACAAAAATGGAACAGAAAGGCAATCGTCATCAATTGCATAGAGCTGTGCATCCCAGGGCATGAATCTGTGTTTCCCCAGCACAGAAGGACATACAGACCTCAAAACCAATTTGGGAACACTACACCTTTAAACACCCCCGCTGTAGGTAGTGCCAATTCTAAAATTACAACAGGAATAACAATCTAAGAAAGCAAGATTATATCCACCTGCCTCAAAGGCAAGATGAGATCAGGAAAATATCAGAATGGTGTAGCATAAAATTCTAAGATACAAAAAGAAAAAAAGCGGTTGTCAAGATTAAAGGAAAGAAGCTAGAACTAGACTTTATTTCAAAGAATTGAAAAAACAGATGACTTTTTAAATTATCTGGGTTAGAGGGAAAATAAAACCTTAATATTTATATTTTTTTCATTCTAAAAGAAAACCATTTAAAAATTTTTGCTCTAATGGCTTTTTCATATCTAAGCCAGGAATTTCATAACAACCCAAACTATCTTGTAATTAAGTGCAAAGTGTGGTTATGATCTACACTTTCATTGAAACAAAGAGAGAAATCTGGGCCACTGGAAGATACTCACCAACCTTTGCTTAACCCAGACTCACAGAAAACACTGCAGAACTTACTGGGCTTGTTTTGCACCTCACTGAATGGGCGGGAAGTCTTCAGAGTCTTCAGAGAGTGAGGTGTGTGGGAGAGTGAGATTCCTCTCACCCACTCCTAACCCATAAATAATGTCAGAGCTTCTTACAGTGAACAGCCCTTCTCTCCTGTGGGTGATTCTATCATGTGCATGCGCATGAGGGGAGGCTGGGCATCTGGGAAGTTTAACCATGTTTCAGAGCATCCTGTATTCTCTCCAGCACTATTTCTATATTTCCATTTCTGCATTTCCATGTCCATGGTCATTAAGAAAATTTTATCTTCAACTGCATCTTTGGATGTTTTTCTATCATTCAATTAATGCTCTATTGTGATAAATGTGGCAACCACAGTATACACATGTACACACGAATGCGCGTGCGCACACACACATACATATACATATTTTCTTTAGGTCAGTTCACTGAAAGGACTTAGAAGCAAAGATAACTGAAAAGAAAAAGCAATGAGCACACCTAGCATATAAATATTGGCATCAAAATATCAATTACTTCACTGTTGGGAATGAAAATTAATGCAGCCTGTGGAAAACAGTACGGAGGTTCCTCAGACAAGTAAAGATAGAGCTACCATATGATCCAGCTTCTGGCTCTTTATCTGAAGGCAACAAAAACACAAACGTCAAAAGATACGTGCACCCCTATGTTCAATGCAGCATCATTTACAACAGCCAAGACAGGGGAAGGATCTAAGAGTTCACTGACGGATGAATGGAAAAAGAAAATGTGATACACACGTGTTCAATGGGATATTATTTAGCCATAAGAAGAAAATCTTGCCATCTGAGACAACATATTGACCTTGAGGGCAATATACTAAGTAAAATTAGTCAGACAGAGAAAGACAAATATCATATGATTTCACTTATATGTGGAATCTAAAATAAAAAACAAAAACACTCATCGATACAGAGAAGAGATTGGTGGTTGCCAGAGATAGGAGGTGAGAAGTAGGCACAGAGGTAAAAAAGATGGTCAAAAATTACAAACTTCCAGTTACAAGATAAATAAGTTTGGGAATGTAATGTGCAGCATGGTGACTATAATTAGTACTTACCTGTGTATTTGAAAATTGCTAAGAAAATAAATCTTAGGAGTTCTGGTACAAAAAAATGATGATGTGTAGTAATAAATCTTAACTAGACTTGTGGTGATCACTGCACAATAGATATAAATAATAATTATGTTGTATACCTGAAACTAATATGTTATGTGTCAATCATATCTCAATTTTTAAAGATTTTAATTACAAAATACCATTTAACACTAAATGAACTAGGGCTCTTTGAAAAAATGTCTAGTTGCAGGACTGAGGTAGAAAAAGTTTACCATGAACATAAACCATTTCAAACAATGACAGAAATATAACAGCATGCGACAAGAGGTAGCATGAAGAGGTCCCCATTGACCAAATATGAAAACATCTGAATATCAAAATAAACAATGAAAATGGAGTTTAAAAGGAAGCCATACTGATATAAAGACATAAGCAGAAAGTGTGATAATGAATATTATCAGGTTTCAAACTACCTCCCCACAAAATAATCATTAATTATAAATGGGAAAAAATTAACTTTCATTGGAGTAGCCTTGCAGACACCACCTTAATCAAATGGTATCATCAATAATGTACAAATTAAAATTGAATGGCACCTGATAGGATGCAATGCAAAGAACATAAGATCACCTCTATAATATTTCTATAAAAGATGCATATCCCAAAAATAATTATGAAAAAATATCAGGCAAACCCAAATTTAGGAACATTATACAAAATAACTGGCTAGTAATCTTTCCAAATACCAAGGAGAGACTGAGGAACTGTCCAGAGCAGAGGTTAAAAGTGACATGACAGGGCACAAGAAGAGATAAACCAAAGAACTTATATACTTACTAGAGGCCTGGTGCACAAATTCATGCATGGGTGGAGTCTGGCTGGCCCGCCCTGATGGGGGCCCATAGGGCTGGACTGGCTGGGGAGGAGGGGGCTGCAGGCAGTTGGCCAGCCAGCCCTGCCCCCAATCAGGGTGTTGGGGGCCGATCAAGGGTGGGGCCGGCCGGGGGAGGGGGCAATTAGGGCCTGGATCAGGCTGGTTGGCTGATGCAGTGGGCGTCATAGCCACCAGTCATTCTGTTCATTCTGGTCATTCTGCCACTCTGGTTGCTGGGCTTTTATATATATAGCTATGCATAGCCCATGGATATGTGCAATAGGGCAGTGAAGACATAGTGGGGTGGGTAGGGGCTGGGAAGATGGAAGTAGAGGGGGAAGGGAAGATATCTGTAATACTATCTATATATATAAAAGCCTAAGTGACCAAATGACCAGTTGACCGGTCCCTATGACATGCACTAACCACCAGAGGGCAGATGCTCAACACAGGAGCTGCCCCGTGGTGGTCAGTGCACTCCCACAGTTGGAGCACCACTCAGCTGACCAACAGGCACCAGACTCCGGGCTCACAGCTGGCAAGTGCAGCTGCAGCGGTGCAAGCCTCTCTCACCTCCATGGCAGTGCTACCAAGCAGCAGCAGCGGCAGGTGCAGTGGGTCCAGGATGAGTGGGAGCGGTGTGGCGCCCGACCCGGGCTCAGGCTCCTCCCTTGCTGCCTGCCACTTCACGCACTACTACATCCTTTGGGGGATGTCGGATTGCTGGTTTCGATCCCCAGGTGGGGATCAGGCCGAAACCAGTAGTCTGACATCCCCCAAGGGGTCCCGGATTGCAAAAGGGCACAGGCCAGCCTGAGGGACCCCACTAGTGCATGAATCCGAATCCATGCACTGGGCCTCTACTGAACAACAAAAAGTTTATTTCAAAAAACAAAAGGCAACTTCTTAGAGTAAAATAAGAGGGCATTTGGCAATTAATGGACTTGAATTCCCAGATTGTTTGTTTCCTCAAACATATTAAAGCAGTTTTTTTTTTTTATATTTTATTGATTTTTTACAGAGAGGAAGGGAGAGGGATAGAGAGTTAGAAACATCGATGAGAGAGAAACATCGATCAGCTGCCTCCTGCACACCCCCTACTAGGGATGTGCCTGCAAGCTAGGTACATGCCCTTGACCAGAATCGAACCCGGGATCCTTCAGTCCGCAGGCCGACGCTCTATCCACTGAGCCAAACCAGTTAGGGCTAAAGCAGTTTTTTGACATAAGTAGTATGGGTGTTTTGTCTATTATAGGTGTAATAAATGAGTATTTTTAAATTTGACAGAAAAAGAAGAAATAAAAATACCCATGACTCTAATTATCAGAAAGAACCACTACTAAAATATTGGTACATTTCCTTCCTGTCATTCTGCTCTGGGTTCTATTTTCATGGTTGTAATTCTCTGGTTAAAACAAAAATTATATTTAATTTTAATATTAAAGTCTAAACATAAATTCATGTCTGTAGAAAACTGAGCAAATGTTGGAACAAAATACCCCTTCCCTCAATTTCTACCACTTAATCACAGTTACCATTTTCTTTCATATGTTTTTTTTTTCTTGCATATATGGGACTATGATGTTTAAGAAATATAGGAACAGTCCTGGCCAGTGTTGCTAAATGGTTAGAGCATTGTCCTGCACACTAAAGGGTCATGGGTTTGATTCCTGGTCAAGGGCATATACATGGGTTTCAGATTTGATCCCTGGTCCCAGTCATGGTTCATGGGAGAGGGAACAAATCTATGTGTCTCTCTACATTGATGTTTCTCTCTCTTTCTCCCTTCCACTCCCTCTACAAAACAATGAGAAAAAAATAGACTTGGGTGAGGATACAAAAAAAGAAATATGGGCCCTAACTGGTTTGGCTCAGTGGATAGAGTGTCGGCCAGTGGACTCATGGGTCCCAGGTTCGATTCCAGTCAAGGGCATGTACCTTGTTGCAGGCACATCCCCAGTGGGGGGTGTGCAGGAGGCAGCTGATCCATGTTTCTCTCTCATCGATGTTTCTGACTCTCTATCCTTCTCCCTTTCTCTCTGTAAAAAATTAATAAAATATATTTAAAAAAAAGAAATATGGAAACTTGCTTGGAAGTAATCTGAAGAGAAGTCTGGTAATTAGTCATCGATGTCACTGTGGAGACAAAGGACTAATAGGAAAGGAGCCCCAGGGAACCTTCTGGGGTAATAAAATGTGCTATATCTTGACTGGAGTAATAATTACATTGGTTTATACTTTGTCAAAATTCTTTTTTTTTTAATATATTTTATTGATTTTTTACAGAGAGAAAGGGAGAGAGATAGAGAGTTAGAAACATCGATGAGAGAGAAACATCGATCAGCTGCCTCCTGTACATCTCCCACTGGGGATGTGCCCGCAACCCAGGTACATGCCCTTGACCGGAATCGAACCTGGGACCTTTCAGTCCGCAGGCCAACGCTCTATCCACTGAGCCAAACCGGTTTCGGCTGTCAAAATTCTTTTAACGCTGCACCTAAAATCTCAGCTTTTTATCATATGAAAATGACATCTCAATTTACAAAATGCCTAGATTTAAGTCATTCATTAAGTTATTTAGATGAATCTCAGAATTATTACTCAGTTTCTTCAAGGCCTTTGTTTTGTTCTATTCAGAGCTGCTGTTGTAGAAGAAACAGACATATTTCTTAGCAATTCTTGCATCAAAGGGTTCTAGCTCTGTAACTAGTTTCACTATTGATGCAAGTGCTAGAGAATGTTTATCCTGGTTATTATTTAAACTAGAGGCCCAGTGTACAGGTTCATGCACCAGTGGGATCCCTCAGCCTGGTCTGTGCCCTCTCACAATCCGGACCCCTCAGGGGATGTTGGAGAGCCAGTTTTGGCCCAATCCCCACAGGCCAGGCGAGGGACCCCACCGGTGCATGAATCTGTGCACCGGGCCTCTAGTATGTATATAAGATCTTTGGTTAATCTCTTCCCTCCCTCCCCCCTTCTCTCTGAGATTCATCAGTCTGTTCCATGTTTCTATGCCTGTGGTTTCCACTCCTGTATTGAGCATCTACCCCCTGGTGGTCAGTGTGTGTCATAGCTACTGGCCAGTCAGCCGGTCACTTACGCTTATATACATGTAGATGTGTCAAACCTCACAAGCTATCCCTTATGACTGGTGAAGTGAGAGATGGGGCTTGAGAGACACTAATCCTAGAAGAATTCTGAGAAGCAGAAGAGCAGGCCATGAGCTGCCCTGGGCCACCAATAGATTCATTTTACATGCATCCATAAAATAAGGTTTTCCATTCCATTTGTGATATATAAAGCACAAAAAGTACACTTAACCAAGCACTAGTCAACTATATAACAATCATGCTGGGACTGTTTTCTATGGTATCCTGGATAAATATGTCAGCACAATTCTCAGAATATATTTTTGTATTTAAAGATGAGATCTCCATCTTTATAATTCTACTCCCTACCAACTGAAGCAGTGCAACAATATAATTCTATTATGCAAAAGAAAGTTTCATATATACAATAGTCCTTTTTATTCTGAATGCATCTTTTCTCCAGAGATGTTTGCAAATTCAGACCTTTACCCTTCCCCTTTTATATTTTTCTTGTCAGAAATTTTCCTTATTTATGTTGTGAGCTAATTTCCAAATTGCAATACTGTCTTTTTTCCTCTGTCTTCTTTAATATTTTTACCTTCTTTAGCTTTCGTTATATTTAAATGTATAATACCCTGTTTTGAAAAAGGGCTGCAATATCCTGTTTCTGTCTGACTGTTTGTAATCTTGCTTGCAGTTTTGTATAATTTTACCTTTTGCTTCAGTATTTCCTATAATGGAGGTCTTAAGGTGGTAAATTCCCTGGGCTGCTGTGTGTCTGGAAAAGTTTTTATTTCTCCTTTATATTTCAAGAATAACTTTGCTGAATATATTATTCTTGACTGATAATTTTTCTCTTTCAATAGTTAGAGTATTTGATTCCATTCTCTCCTAGCTTGTAGGCTGCTGCTGAGAAACCCGGTGATAACCTAATGAGATTCCTTTAGAGCTTACTCTCTTCTTTTCCCTGGCTGCCTTGAGAATTCTTTCTTTGTTATTAATTTTTGACAGTTTTAATGCAATGTGCCTTGGAGAAGGCCTTTTTGGATTGAGATAATTAGGTGTTCTGTTTGCTTCTTGGATTCAAGCATCTAGCTTTGTCCATAGGTTTGGAAAATTCTCATCAACTCTCTGTATGAATAGGACCTCTGCTTCCTTCTCCTTCTGTACTCTTTCTGGTATACCTATTGTGTTAATATGTCTCTCTGATTGAGTCAAATAGTTCTCATAGAGTTCTTTCATATACTCTCAAGTCTCTCTCTTCTATCTGCATCATTACTATCTTCAATCTTTAAGGATTTCTATCTTCAATTTCACTAATTCTTTTCTCCAACTGGTCAGCATCATTTCCTGAGCCTGCTAGTTCATCACTATTTATCAAATTTCTATTTGTTTTGTTTTGTTTAAATTTCAATGTCTTCAGTAAAGTATTGCTTTTGTTTGTTGATTTTATTTCTGAGTTTATTAAACTCCCTTTGTTTTCTTGTATCTCATTGAGGGTTTTTCCAGAACTGCAACCTTAACTTCTCTGTCATTTAAATCACATATTTCTATGTCTTTAAGTTTATTTTCTAGAGATTTGCATTTCCTTTCTGAGTTGCCTCATTGCCTTGGTTGTTCATGGTATGTCATAGATTCCTTCTTGTCTAGGCATCTACAGAAATGAGATCTGCTTTTTTTTTTAAGTATCACTTCTTGAGTAGGTTGATAAGAAGTCTTGTTTTCCAGAAGGTGGCACTGAAGGACAAGTTTTTTAGTTTCTCTCGTGCTGCTCCAGCTTCTGGGATCTCTGCAGAATGGTTGAAAATGTCCTGTATCCCCTAGTCTCTTCTGCAACCGGGTCACCTCGGTCTCAAGGTACCACCGCTGTGGGGGAATGTGGTGGACAACGTGTTACGAGCCTCTGAAATCACCAGGGTGAGGTGTGGTAAGCTGGCAGAGGTCAGCTGTTGTACGTGTGGTTTGTCCTCCCAGTAACAGTAATTGCCAGACCTCAGCTGCTTCACCTCTGTATCTCCACTCTAGGATTAACTGCCGCATGTACCTGCCATTCAGGGGAAAAAGTCCTGCTGTCACTCCAGTCCTAGGGTTTGCAGGTCATGTGTTTTATAGCCCAGTGCTCACAGCTGTAGCTTCTCCTACCTGCTACCTCTGGAAGGGTGAAGGGAGGTGGCCAGGCTCCATGGCTTGTTCTGCCTGACTAAGGGGCCACCAGACAACGGCATCTCTGTGCTTCGTTTCTGCACTGATCACTGGGTTTAGTGCACTGTGTACCAACCACTCTGGCAGGAACGTTCACTGTATCTCTTTGCTCCTCTGGGCTGCAGGAAATACAGATGGCAACCTGATTCCTCCCCCCTTTCAAGACTCAAAGGGCTGCATCTGTGGTACCCGTCTCTGCTCTTCTACCCTCCCCCTTTCCCCACCTCGTTCCCCACTTGCTCCCACTCACCCACTTTCAGATGTTTCAATGCACAAATCTCTCAGATGTGTTTGTATTCAGCAGGGAATTCTCTGTTCAATTATCACTGTTCAAATTATTGTAACTTCAAAAAGAAAGACCAGGGGAACTTCTCATGCTGCCATTCTGCTGTAGTCATTCTCCCTTACAGGTTTCTGTATTTGTCTTTACATTTACCTGTACCAGGGAGCTCTTTTTATAAGTTTGTATGCCTTCCTGTTGCTGCCTAGTATCCTTTTGTTTTAATTTGAAGGAACTTCCTTTAGCAATTCTTCTAGGGTACTAGTAGGTCTAGTGGTGATTAATTCACTCAGCTTTTGTTTGTCTGGGAAAGTTTAGTTCTGCTTTCATTTCTGAAGGACAGTTCTGCTCAATATTGTATTCTTGTTTGGCAGATTTTTTTTTTTCTTTCAATACTTTGAATACATCTGACCATCATTCTTGCTGAGAATTCTGCTGATAATCTTAAAGGAGCTTTCTTGTATATAATGAGTCACTTTTCTCTTGCTTTTTTTTTCAAGAGTCTGCCCTTATCTGTGACTTTTGAAGCTGTGATTATGTGTCTTGGTGTGAGTCTCGAGGTTTATTCTAGTTAGAGTTCATTAAGTTTCTGAAAATTGTATATCATTTCATTTGTCACATTTTTGGAAGTTTTCAACCATTATTTCTTTAAATAAGCTCTCTGCCCTTTTCTCTCCTTTCCCTTTGTGGCATATATTGATCTGCTTGATGGTATCCCATAATTCCTTAAGATTTCTTCACTGTTCTTCATTGTTTTTTCTCTTTGTCCTTATGAATCAAATTTCAAATGATCCATCCAAGTTTGGTCTTTTCTTCATTTGGTTGATCAAGGTTGTTGTTAAACCCTTCTTGTTGGCTCTTCAGCTCCAGAATTTGTTTGGTACTTCTTATAGTTTACATCTCTTTGTTGATATATTTTAATTTTGCTCATGTATGGTTTTCCTGATTCTTGTTTATTTGTGGTTTCTCTTAGCTGACTGTGTATCTTTTACAGAGTTATTTTTAATTCTTTTTCAGATAATTCATAGGTCTGCATTTCTGAGGGTCAGTTTCAGAAAATGTTTCATTAGGCTATTTTCCTCTTTCTTTGTTTTCCTTGTGATTATTTGTTGAGTTTTGAATATTGGACAAAACAGGCACATTTCCCAGTCTTTACAGACTAGTTTTGTAAAAGAGACTTTCACCACTCAGCCAGGCAAAAAAATTCTGGGGAGGAGGGATTACCAAAATTTTCCTGGAATGTACCATCTCTGGGATTATATGTATAATTTCCAAATTAAAGAGGTTTGTTCCTGTTCTCAAGAACCTGTAATCACTTGCTGCCCTTCCCCCCCAACCCCCCCCCCCCCCCCCCCGGCCCTGACTCCGCCATGGCTATCTGCAGTAATGCACTCTTGCTGGCGCTCTCCTTGTTTTTACTAGTAACAGTCCCCAAACTAGCATTCAAAGTATAAATGTCTTTGAGAAAATTGGACAGATATGTACAACAAAATTAAACTAGACAAACTTCTTACACCATACACAAAAATAAACTCAAAATGGATTAAAGACTTAAATGTTAGACTTGAAACCATCAAACTGCTAGAAGAAAACATAGGCAGTATAATCTTAGACATTTCTCATAGCAATCTATACTAATAAAAGGATAATATGCTAATTAGACCAGCTAGACCGGATGTCTTCCGGAAGTCATTCCAGACATTCTTCCTGACAAAGCCAGGGCCTAGCCTGGAGGAAGCCACCTGCTGTCCCAGGTGCCTGTGGCTGGCCAGAGGGAGGGAGGCCCGGGTCGTAGGTACATGCTATTAACATGACTTATCACTATATCATGACCACCTGGCTTAGGCAGTTTCTGTCTATTTTCTCCCATGTAAAGTTACTCTTTTTTTCTCCTTTTCATCTTGTGCTCTTTGGAAGAAACTCACTACATGCAGGACATTATCTTCTTGAAAACACTTAGCCTGTTATCTTGCAGAGTATTCCACATTCTTGTTTGTTTGATTTTATTATTTGGTGTCACTTTTACCCCTATGTTTCCTGCAAACTGAAAATTTAATTTAAATATTAATTATATGTGGATGCTATGTACATCACACCAGATGGCTCACAGTGTCAGAATGATCCATATTAGCGTCATTTGGTTAGGATGGTAACACCAGAGCTCTTCATTGCAAAGGGACAATTTCATTTTTTGTAATTAGCAAAAAGCCTAGCATATAATATTATAAATAGTATTCCTCTTAAGAAAAAATAACAACTACAAAATGTGAATATAAAATAATTCATTACTCTGATCTGGGCATTTTTCCATTAGCAATATAAATATCACATGAATAAAACTAAAATCATATCATGATACTACCACAGGTGGAAACTAATCCATATTTTAATTAGAGTAAAAAAAAAGCTGACAAGTCTCAAAAAAAAGTTTGTAAATTCCCACCCATCCCTCTGCCCTGTTGGCACTCCACATATCCCTTTAATGTGCCTACAGTAGTGAGGTGGGGAGTGTTGGGAGCCTTTTGTATCAGTAATATATATGATATGGGGATAAACTATAAAGGAATAAAGATACCACAGAATTCTTAGTGACGGTAACTCAGAAACAGGGACTGTGCTCTAGACAGATAGAACATACATCACCTTTCTGTTCAGCTAGCTCCCACAGGTCCTGAGCTGCTGTCCAAGACAGCGCCATAGGGTATTCCACAAGGACATGCTTGCCAGCATTAAGGAACTGCCTTTGGAAACAAGAGATATAGAGAGAATACACTTCAAATAAGCTGCACTGAAATGCATTGCATGAAAGAGTACAAAATGTTATAAATGCACCAAAGTCTAGGTGTGCAAATGTGCCATACAGGTGAATCAAAACCAGAAGATAACGGTGATGAAATGTACTTCACATTATTTCCTACTATACTGTAAGAGAATGATTTTCTGATAATTTAAAATTTTGCTTATTCAACCACTCACATAGTCAACCAGGTTCTATTTACCAGTTATTTTGGAGAAGAAATAAAGACACGCTGACAGCTAACTTGCCAGTTACCCCATGATAGCCATAAATGAAAACTACAAAACCCACAGCGGCTAGCTCTGTCTGAGGCAGTCTAAAAAGATTTCACTAACGACAACTGAACCGACTCTTGAATTATGAGTAACATTTTTCAGGTGCAATGGAATGAGCATATTTCACTTTATGCAGAATATGCAGGGGCTTGGGCATTTTCTGGGGCGTTGTTCATTTGGATTATGATAAGAACTTCAGCATGAGCTATAGGGAGTAAAGGGAAATGAGGTAATACTAGTAGCTGGGAGCCTGACTGTGAAGGATTTAGAATGCTGTGCTCAGAAATTTGGACATTGTTCCCTAGATATTCTAGGGTATAAACGTTTACAGTTTATCCTTGAACAAAGCACCAATCTCCCACACAGTTGAAAATCTGCATGTAACTTTGACTTCCCCAAAACTTAAGTACTATTAGCCTACATTTGACTGGAAGCTGCATCAACAATATAAATAGTTTATTACCACATATTTTATATAGGGTGTCCCAAAATTCACGCAAGATTTGCAATTGAATTGAATTGCAAATCGTGCGTGAATTTTGGGACACCCTATATGTTATATGTATTCTTACAATGCAATAGCTAGAGAGAAAAAAATGTTGAATGACATCAGAAGAATGGCAACATGAGAGATGACCCTTTGAAGTTTAAACTATTCAAACAGCTATAATTTAACAAAAGATTCCCTGTTCAATGCACAAATGCACCTGAGAGGTCATATATTGGAACATTTAAAGGTAGGCAAGTGAGAGCAAACCAGGGAGGAAAAGATGCTGAGCCGAGCCACAGACACAGCCTTGTAGCTGGGAGCTCACATTGGGGCTCAGCCCAGAAAGGGGAGAAATCGGGTTGTGGCTGACACTCCTTTCAGCTGGGGTGGGGCGGGGGGGAAGCAAAGAAATTCGGTGGGCATTGCTGCAGAAGTGGGCAGTATGAGCTGTGGCTGAACCCAGATATCTGATCAGGTACACAGCACAGAGATGCAGCCATGGTTGCCTGGCTGTCAGCATTCCAGACAGAGAAAAAAAACCCACAGAGCATGGAGACAAACAAGATGGCGGCATAGGTTAACACCTGAATGTGCTGCCTCACACAGCCACATTAAAACTACAACTAAAAGACCGATATCATCCAGAACCACGGGAAGGCTGGCTGGGTGGAAGTTCGACAACTAGAAGGAAAGAGAAAAGCTCATTAAGTCTGGCAGGAGGTGCAGAGGTGTGAAAGTGTGGAGGTAAGGAGGCGCACGCGAAAGGGGCTGGCAGCTGGCTATGTTGTCTTTTTCAATCGGGAGAGAGATACAAGCTCCCGACTGCTCTGAAATCCAGTTCCAGGTGAGAATTTGGGGACCCAGACTCATACGGAGAGAAATGTACTCTCTGGCATTGGGCCGGAACGTGAGGGCGGCTTTCTCACAAAGGTGCTTGCAGCGTTCATTGTTCCTCCATGGGGACGCACAACACAGACCCCAGGACCTACCGGGGCAGGGCTGACGGGCAACCAGCTATTTGCTTCACCCTAGTGATTCCCTGAGACACCCCCCCCCACCCCCGCCGCACCCAATTTACAACCCCACCAAAGCTGTGCACAGAGGCTTTTGCATACGAATGGCCTGGCCTTTCTCTGCCTAAAAACCTGTCAAACTGTAGCTGTGTCAGAGAACCCCAGAGCATTCAAAATAAGGCCTAAGGCTCCTCAGCAGCCTACATTGCTTCACAGCTGTGCTTCATTGGAGCACCTCCAAACCCCAAACAAAGAGGATGAATCTGCAGATCTCTGAGGGTGGCCTCAGGCAGTGGTTCACTTTGCACCTCCTTGGAGATCCAAGAGCCAATATACCCAGTGGTCAGAGTGAGACCATCCAGATTACAACTCTTCACATTCATAAGAGACACACCCAGGGAGCAGATTCAGTGAGCACCAAAGCCCCACTGAAGCAAGTCCTGCCCCATAAGGGTGTCTCCAGCACAGAAGTTCTCCCATTGTAGACACAACTGGTCCTCACAGCCAACTGGCCTGGAGGTCAATTTCTCCCAGTGATACCAACAGCAATCAAGGCTTAACTACAATAAGACTGTGCACACAGCCCACAAAGGGGTGCACCAAGAGCATCCACCTCAGGTGACTGGGGAGGCTGAGCCACTGGGCCTTATAGGACACCTAACACACAAAGCCACTCTATCAACACAGGGAAGCAGCCAAAATGCAGAGACAAAGAAACAGGTCACAAATGAGAGAAATGGAGGAAAGCAAACTACTGGATATAGAATTCAAAACCATGGTTATAAGGTTACTCAAGAATCTTCTATAAACCTCCGAGAAATATAGTGAGACCCTCAAATATATGAAAAAAGACAAATTAGAAATTAAGCATAAACAGACTGAAATAAAGAATAATATACAGAGATCCAACAGCAGACTAGAGGATCCCAAGAATCAAATCAAAGGTTTGAAATACGAAGAGGCAAAAAACACCCAACTGGAAAAGCAAAAGGAAAAAAGAATACAAACATATGAAGATAGTGCAAGGAGCCTCTGGGACAACTTCAAGCGCACCAACATCCGAATTATGGGGGTGCCAGAATATGAGAGAGAGCAAGATATTGAAAACCTATTTGAAGAAATAATGACAGAAAACTTCCCCCACCTGGTGAAAGAAATAGACTTACAAGTCCAGGAAGCACAGAGAACCCCAAACAAAATGAATCCAAAGAGGACCACACCAAGACACATCATAATTAAAATGCCAAGGGCAAAAGACAAAGAGAGAATCTTAAAAGCAGCAAGAGAAAAACAGCTAGTTACCTACAAGGGAGTACCCATACAATTGTCAGCTGATTTCTCAACAGAAACTTTGCAGGCCAGAAGGGAATGGCAAGAAATATTCAAAGTGATGAATAGCAAGAACCTACAACCAAGATTACTCTATCCAGCTAAGCTATCATTTAGAATTGAAGGTCAGATAAAGAGCTTTACAGATAAGAAAAAGTTAAAGGAGTTCATCACCGCCAAACCAGTATTATATGAAATGCTGAAGAGTAATCTTTAAGAAGAGGAAGAAGAAGAAAAAGGTAAAGATAAAAATTATGAACAACACAGTGACAACAAATACATATCTATCAACAAGTGAGTGTAAAAATCAAGTGAATAAAAAAATCTGACGAATCAGGGGCATAGAAAGGGAGTGAACTGATAATTCTTGGGGGGAAAGGGGTGTGGGGGATGCAGGAAGAGACTGGACAAAAATCGTACACCTATGGACAAGGACAGTGGTGGTGGGGTAACTGCTTCTGCCTGCCTGCCTGATCACCCCTAAGTGCTCTCCCCTGCTGGCCTGATCGACCCTAACTGCCTCTGCCTCAGTCTCTGCCACCGTGGCTTTGTCTGGAAGGACGTCCGGAAGACATCTGGTTTATCCAGTCTAATTAGCTTATTACCCTTCTATTAGTATAGCTATAGTATGTACTACAGTTAATTTTATACTGTTATGGTTTAGTACTTCATTTTTACATTTGTTTACATTTCTCTCAACTATGAATGGTACCATTTACAGTTGTGCTTGTGTGATTAAGTTTGGACAAACTTTCGCTTTTTATAATAGACTTCGTACAAGGGGCACAAAATTCATGCAAGGGGCTTGCCTCTCACATCCCCGGCTGCCTCGGCCAGCCCTCGCAGCCCCTTGCAGCCTCAGCCGGCCCTCATCTGGAACATTGTCTGGACAGTTGTTCTGCTGTTCGGTCTAATTAGCATATTAACTCTTTATTATATAGGACTTGTAAATATTTTATGGTAGTAAATGATAAAATAAACTATCATCTATATGTATTTTATGCATTCATGACTACCTAACTTTTTATTAAAGTTTTTGATATTTTCTAGGCTACACAGTTTGTCTACAAATTTTTTCAAATTATCTCAAATCTCCAAAAAAAATTTAATTGTATTTATTTAAAAATATCTACATGTCAGTGGACCTGTGCGGTTTAAACCTGCGTTGTTCAAAGGTCAACTGTATAAGCATATAGTTATATGATCACTTTTTTTTTTAAAAAAATTTAAAAAGAAAACACCACTCTGGTACCAAAACGGTTAAGGAAAACCAAAGAAAGGTTTTCCTAAACACACTCTGTCCACACAACAATCGGCATGATAAAGAGGGAGCACCTTGCTCCTGGAAACAGCAGAAGCAGTTTAACGTAGGGACCTAGAAGGGAAGCTGAGGCTCAGGGAGACAGCTGGCTAGGTCCTCCCCGGCCTCCACCTTCCAGGCTCAATCCCACCGAATGCTTGCAGGGCTCTAGGCTTTTCACTCAAAGGCGGGGCAGGGGGACACCTCGATTCTCTGGCTTTATAAACAGTCATCTCCCCTCTCTGATGCCACCACTACTTCCTTTCTTATCTCATGGCAGAACCACTTCATATTAAAGGAGCTCTCAGAGATATTTCAGATGTTGAAAGTGCAAAGGATAAAATTTTTTAAGCTTTTCCAAACTTAGAATAAACGATGGCAATTCACCAAGGCACGGTGGCTGGCTTGGTGAAGATGCTGGCTTTATATCCTGAGTTATATGATGAGAAAAAGGCAAACACTGTTCAAACTACTCTCAATACATTTTTTTAATTAAATCTTTATTGTTCAGATTATTACATTTGTTCCTCTTTTTCCCCCCATAACTCCCCTCCTCCCAGTTCCCGCCCCACCCTCCGCCCTCACTCCCCACCCACTGTCCTCATCCATAGGTGCACGATTTTTGTCCAGTCTCTTCCCGCATCTCCCACACCCCTTTCCCCCCCAAGAATAGTCAGTCCATTCCCTTTCTATGTCCCTGATTCTATTATGATCACCAGATTATTTGTTCACTTGATTCTTAGATTCACTTGTTGATAGATGCATGTTTGTTATTCATAATTTGTATCTTTACCTTTTTCTTCTTCTTCCACTTCTTAAAGGATACCTTTCAGCATTTCATATAATACTGGTTTGGTGGTGATGAACTCCTTTAGCTTTTCCTTATCTGTGAAGCTCTTTATCTGACCTTTAGTTCTGAATGATAGCTTTGCTGGATAAAGTAATCTTGGTTGTAGGTTCTTGGTATTCATCACTTTGAATATTTCTTGCCATTCCCTTCTGGCCTGCAAAGTTTCTGTTGAGAAATCATCTGACAGTCGTATGGGTATTCCCTTGTAGGTAACCGAGTTTCTTTCTCTTGCTGCTTTTAGGATTTTCTCTTTGTCTTTTGCTCTTGGATTTTAATTATGATGTGTCTTGCTGTGGTCCTCTTTGGATTCCTTTTGTTTGGGGTTCTCTGCGCTTCCTGGACCTGTAAGTCCATTTCTTTCACCAGGTAGGGGAAGTTTTCTGTCATTATTTCTTCAAATAGGTTTTCAATATCTTGCTCTCTCTCTTCTTCTGGCACCCCTATAATTCTGATGTTGGTACGCTTGAAGCTGTCCCAGAGGCTCCTTACACTATCTTCGTGTTTTCGGATTCTTTTTTCATTTTGCTTTTCCAGTTGGGTGTTTTTTGCTTCTTCGCATTTCAAATCTTTGACTTGATTCTTGCGCTCCTCTGGTCTGCTGTTGGGAGTCTGTATAGTATTCTTTATTTCAGTCAGTGTATGCTTAATTTCTAGTTGGTTCCCCATCATAACATCGAGGGTCTCATGAGATTTCTGGTAGATCTCATTAAGTTTATTGGCAGCTTCTAGACAGTTCTTGAGAGACCTTAAAAGTGTGGTTCTGAACTCTATATCTTCCATTGACAATTTTGTCCTGTTTCTTTGTCTCCGCATTTTTTTTTATGCTTTCTTGGTGCACCCCCTAGTGGTCTTTGTGCGCAGTCTTGTTGTAGTTAAGCCTTGATTGTTGTAGTTAATACTGGGGGGATTTGACCTCCAGGCCAACTGGCTGTGAGAGTCAGCTGTGTCTGCAGTGGGAAAACTTCTGTCCTCTGGGGAGGTGCTAATCTAGCCTTTGCCTGAGGCTATCTGGCAAATGGCTCTGTGCAGGGCTTGGGCGGGGCGGGTCGCACGGGATCAAACAGGGCGGGCGGAGCGAGCAGTTATGGCTGCTCTCAGTTCCGTCCCCAGGGGCTCTGCCTCACAGAGTCCCAGCAACCACTGCAAACCTCGGAGAGAAAGCTGCCTTCGAGTTCCGACCGAAGCCAGACAGTCCGGCTTCTCCCGTTTGAGTCTGGGTCCCTAGAGACTCGCCCAGATCTGGAGCTCAGAGTCTGAAACTCCCTCCCGATTGAAAACAACAACCGCGCCCTCCGCCGCCAGCCCGCTCTGCATGCACTCCGCACCTCAGTATTTCACTTCAGCACTGCGCCTCCTCTGAGTCTGGGTATGATATTCTCTTTCCTCCTAGTTGTAGAATTTCCACTCAGCCAGCCTTCCTGTGGTTCTGGATGATGTCCGTTCCATCTTTTAGGTGTACCCTTGAATTGGTTGTTCGAGGCAGCAATCTACGGCGTTAACCTATGCCGCCATCTTGGTTGCCTCTCAATACATTTTTTTACAAAGAAATAAAACACTTTCATTCTTAATATTTCTAATGTTTTAAATCATAGTGTACTAAAGAAGTATTAACTTTACTATATTTTTCACTTCCTTACATATTTATAACTAATAGGAAAGTTTTTAAAGTTTTGATCATCTTTTTATTGTTGACATTATTACACACTAGAGGTCTGATGCATGAAATTTGTGCATGGGGAGGGGGGAGGGAGGTGCGGGGGAGGACTGTTCCTCAGCCCGGCCTGCACCCTCTCCAATCTGAGACCCCTTGGGGGATGTCCGACTGCTGGTTTAGACCCGATCCCTGTGTCGGACATTGCTCTCACAATCCGGGACTGCTGACTCTTAACCGCTCACCTGCTGCCTGCCTGATTGCCCCTACCTGCTTCTACCTGCCAGCCTGATCACCCCCTAACTGCTCCCCTGCTGACCTGATTGACACCTAACTGCTCCCCTGACAGCCTGATCGCCCCCAACTGCCCTCCCCTGCTGGCCCAATCGTTCCCAACTACCCTCCCCTGCTGGCCTGGTCACCCCTAACTGCCCTCCCCTGTCGGCCTGGTCGCACCTAACTGCCCTCCCCTATAGGCCTGGTTGCCCCCAACTGCCCTTCCCTTCTGGCCCAATTGCCCCCAAACTGCCCTCCCCTGCAGGCTGGTCACCCCCAAATGCCCTCCCCTGACGACCTGGTCATACCCAAGTGCCCTCCCCTGCTGGCCTGATCACCCACAACTGCCCTCCCCTGCCAGCCATCTTGTGTTGGCCATCTTATGATGATGTCGCCCTTGCATGACACCACCTAGGTTTTTATTATATAGTATATCCTCCATTCTCCCCTCTTTGCTCTCCTCCACACAACTCATCCCCCCAGACGACAATTTTTAAAGGTGATGGATCCATTGTAATTTTCCCCATTGACTATTAAGACCCATTTGTGAGACTTCAGCTTGCCCAGTCATTTTTGCAGTCCTGAACTACTGTGCAAGGCCAGGACTTCCTGAACTGAAACCCACCTGATATAGTCCTCATGGCTGGTGTTTTCACTGCAGATATAAGCAACGTCAACCTCTTGGCTAGAAAGAGCATCTTCCAAAGAAATCTGCTGGACTTCATCAATGCATTTGAGCTCGCGCCTGTTTGAAAATAACAGAAATGGAACTTAAAAGTAGACAGACATCGACTTAGAATAAACGAGCATCATCTTTCTCCCTCCTCCCAGAAATGTCTTGATGATCATCTTTAGGGAGAGAAAAAATTAACTTCCTCCCCCCACTTCAGGACATTTTCCGTGATGGAGTGAAAACAGCCTCAGGATTGAAGTCATGGGACCGGGCAATGAGTGCTGATACTACTGCTAACAACCAGTGTGAGGTGGAAGTCTTTGAATCACTTAATATCTAAAATAAAAATAATTGATCTTTTTCCTTAAGAAGAATAATCCCTATGGTCACTGCCAGCTCCAAGTACCTGGCCAAACACTATGGCTACCAAACCTAAGTCGAATCCCATATATTAACACCTTAGAGGTACAAATTGCTGTGTGACTTCAAGCTCCTTCACAACCATCAGTGGCCTTGTGATGGTCAATGGAAGGCAGGTATCACTGCCTCCTTTACAGGTGAGCTGACAAAGCCCAGAGGGGCAGTAGTTGCCAAAAAGAGTAGCAGAAGCAGGACAGGAACCCTAAGCCTTTTGCCTCTTACAGGGTAAGAAGAAACTCCTTATTTAGAAGATCTGAGGATCCTGGCATTCTGCACGCTACCCTTGTGCAGAGGCTGGAGCAACAGAGCAGTCCTCTGATGAAGGATGCAACAGAGGAGATGGGGCGCCAGCAGAGGGCTCCCATCCATCGCAGAGCTCCACTTAAGCTGCAGCAGGCAGAGGGCATTTGGGCCAGTTTGGCTGCCAAAAGAGATTATGGTAGGTTTCTTCCTATGGGGGCTACCCAATCTACACTGCTCCATTTGACCAATACTTATTGTTTGCCGACTGTGTGCTAGGCACCATGGGGAGGACCATAAAGAATAAACTAAAAGTCCTCAGCGTCTATTGAGCTCACAGTCTTGTAGAGAGAGGCAGTCACATACACATCAATAACAACAACACAGGTCTAACATGAGAACTGTGGTGCTGGAGTACATGTGGGAGACTCAAGGAGGGCAGGAAACATCAAGTTTAGGGTTTCAGAAAAGGCCTCCTGGGGAGAAGGTAGGACTTAGCAGACCGTGAGGAACAGGGTAAGTGAGCAGGGGAAAAGTGTGACAATGGCAAGGGTGCAGTAAAGCAGTGGGTATGAGCTGGCCATCTTCCCACACAACCTGGGGACTTTAGGGATTCCCACTGCATCAGCCATGGCAGCCGATTGGCAGAGGGCTGAGGCTTAAGCAAAAAGGAAAAGCTTCACTACATCATGCTCAATGAGAGCTTCAAACCGGGGCACAGCGGGCGTTATAGTGTGGCTAATGGTACTTTTGATCTCCTATTTGTATGCAGCTCCCTTAGAATCTTACTGGGAGGGGAGGATTGACCATCTGCAGATTCCCAGAACTTCTGAGTCACCCTAGTGACCCAAAGTCCACTTTAAATATTTAAAGGAATAGCCAAATTTTGAGACAGGCGAACTGGAAGAAAGTAGGCCCCATAAATTAAAATATTAAAAGAATCTGCATGGCCCTAGCTGGTTTGGCTCAGGGGATACAGCATTGGCCTGCTGACTAAAGGGTCCCGGGTTCGATTCCAGTCAAGGGCACATGCCCAGGTTGCAGACTCCATCCCCAGTAGGGAGTGTGCAGGAGGCAACCAATCAATGATTGTCTCTCACCATTGATGTTTCTATCTCTCTTTCCCCCTCTCCCTTCCTCTCTAAAATCAATAAAAAATATATTTAAATAAACAAATTAAATAAATAAATAAATAAAAGAATCTGCATGGACTATCAAATAGTTAATTATGCTTTCTAAATATATTTATTTGATTTCTCTAAAGCACTAGAAAGTAGAGACATGCCTACCTTACTCACCACCACATTTCCTCAGCCAACACAATGCCTGCAGCTAGTTCACAATTAATATTGATAAATGATGTTACATAGCATTAGTTTGGTGAGCAGTATGTGTGTGAGAAAGCAGTGAGGGGTGGAGAAAAGAGCTGAAATGGGGCAATAAATAATACAAATGGTGATAAGTTTGATTTTGGTTGGTTACAGGACAGAAATGAAGCTCCCCAAAAGTGGGGCTCAAAATTACCAAAGGAAAAAGAACACATGGTATTTAAAGACGGGCCTTGGAATCAAATAGACCTACATTCAAATCCAGTTCTTAGACTTTCCAGCTGTGCGACCTCAGGCAAATGACTCAACCTTTCAAAAAGTGGCTCAGTTTCTTAAAGGTGGAGTTGATAATGGTAATGGTATCTATGTCAAATGGTCGGTAAGGCTCATAAAGCTCAGGGCTACCGCATGGATAAGTGATGTAGTGATTAACTGCTGCACACCTGAAGCCTTCTTTCAGGCCAGCCCTCCCTGTGTTCCCTGTGCCCTTGTGTTCCATGTGTAACTACAGGCCCTGTGCTCATCTTCCCTCCTTTGCCTCTGTGGTCTCTTCTAGGCTTGTTCACTGCTCATCCCAGCATGCTTCAGTTCCCAGACCTATCCGAACTTGAGATCTTGTGGGACTAACCCTGAGCAAAGTTTTCTGGAAAACTCTGGAGCTGATTCTCTCTCCTGGGTCACGAGAATCTCCATATCCCCAGGCCTTCTCCATCCCACTGGCTCCCCATGAATTACAAGGAGAAAAGCAAGTGTGAGCCACCTGGACACGAAGCCAATCAGGTTCAGGAACGCTGAGGAAGCATGCGCGCTCCGCAAGTCTCTCATCCGCACAGAGCCGGCTCTGCCAACGCCCACCACCACCACGCCAAACTTCCTCTCAGGCTAAAACACAAGACACCAAGGTGGGGTTTAAAACAGTCGAGAGTGCAACACAATTCCTATTAAAATACCAATGGCAGATTTCACAGGTCTAGATCAAATATTCAAAAAATGTATATGGAACCAAAAAAGACCCCAAAGAGCTGCAGCAATCTTGAGAAAGAACAATGTTGGAGATATCAAAAGACCTGAAAGAAAACTATACTACAGAACATTGTAATCAAAACAGCCTGATATTGGTACAAGAACAAGTATGTAGGTCAGTGGAACAGAACAGAGAGCCCAGAAATATGCCCATGCCGCTTTGGACAATTAATATTGGATACGGAAGCCAAGAGCATAAAATGAAGTAAGACAGTCTCTTCAATAAATAATATTGGGAAACTTGAACAGGTGCATGCAAGAAAATGAAAATATACCACTAAATTATACCATATACAAGACTAAACTTGAAATGGATAAAAGTCAGGAAACCATAAAAATCCTAGAAGAAATCAGAGGTAGTAAAGTCTCAGACATCTCTCATAGCAATATTTTTGCCAATATATCTCCTAGGGCAATGGAAACAAAGAAAAATTAAACAAATGGTACTGGGGGCTGAGGGTGGGGGTTGGGTAGAAGTGAGCAAAGGGGGGGGCAAAAATGGGGGACATGTGTAATAGTGTCAACAACAAATAAATTTTAAAAAATCAAAAGCTTCTGCACAGCAAAAGAAACCCTCAATAAAATGAAAAGGGAACCCACTGTAGGGGATAGCACATTTGATAAGGGGTTAATTTTCAAAATATATAAGGAACTCATACAACTTAACACCAAGAAGACAAATAATCCAACTGAAAAATGGGCAGGGTTCAAAATGGCAGTGGAGTAGGTGGACCTTGCTTGCTCCCAGAAGAGAACTGGAAATCACAACTAAATTAGGGAATAATCACCCTGAATTACCAACTAAAGACAACCTGAATGCCAACAACTGGCAGAAGAAGCCACCTCAAGACTGTTAGGAAGGGCTAGATGTGTAAGAAACTGGCCCCATCCCACGGGAGACAGGCCAAGGTTAGGGAAGGGATAGCTCAACTGCAGGAGGTTAACCTGTGAGGCCTGAAGCCTAGATCCCAGACCACACTCCCAGTCTGCATCACCAGCCTCGTGGGGAACAGTTCCCACGTAGCATCTACCTGTGAAGGGCTGAGGGGTTCCTGTCCGCTAAGGAGAGGTGGGCCTGCTGGAGACAAAGCGACCCTTTTAAAGGGCCAATGTGCAAAACTGTTGCCAGCCACTCAACTTGGGCTCCAGCAGAGAGAGGGTGATGTGGACTGAAATCACCTGAGGAGAGACTGGGAAGAGACCTGGCAGAGTGGCTGCAAGGATCCCTGTGCTGGGCGATCTCCCCATTCCACAGCAGCCATTTTTCCTACAAGGAGCAATCACCCCCCAGCGCCATCAGCATGGGGAAAAGCATTACCCCACCCTCAAGAATCTGGCTCACCCACCCTCTGGAATCCTGTATCTTTTTAAAAATTGTTGACAGTATTACAGATGTCCCTCATTTTGCCCCTTTTTTCTCCCTCCACACTACCCCCGCCCCACTCCAGGCCTTCCCCCACTATTGTCTGTGTCCATGGATTATGCATATATGCATATATGTTCTTTGGCTAATTTTTTCCCATCCCCTCCACTCCCTTCCCCTGCCCCATCTCTGAGATCTGTCATTCTGTTCCATGCTTCCATGTTCATCAGTTTATTTTGTTCATTCGATTTCACATATGAGACCATGTGGTATTTGTCTTTCTCTAACTGGCTTACTTCACTTAGTATAATAATCTCCAGTCCCTCCAGGCTGTCACAAAGTTTAAGAACTCCTATTTTACAGCCCCATAGTATTCCATTGTGCGAATGTACTACGGGTGTTTTTTTTTATCTACCCATCTGCAGATGGGCATTTAGGCTGTTTCCATATCTTAGCTACTGTAAATAATACTGCTATAAACATACAGGTGCATATATTCTTTTTGATTGCTGTTTCTGGATTCTGAGATTATAGTCCCACAATGGGATCACTGGTAGTTCCATTTTTAGTTTTTTGACAAAACCCTATACTGTTTTCCACAGTGGCTACACAGTCGGCATTCCCACCACAAGTGTACTAAGGTTAACTTTTCTTCACATCCTCACCAACACTTGTTTATTTATTGATTGATGGTAGCCATTCTAGCAAGTGTGAGGTGATAACTCATTGTCCACTCTCACCACTGTTATTCAATGTAGTACTAGAAGTCTTAGCCAGTGCAATCAGACAAAAGAGATAAATAAAAGGCATCCAAATTAGGAATGAAGAAATAAAATTGTCAGTTTTTGCAATGACTTGATTTTTTATATAGAAAATACTAAAAACTCTACCGCAAAACTATTAGAAACAATAAACAGTAGAGTTGCAGAATACAAAACCAATGTATAAAATTCCATTTCATTCCTATATACTAACAATGACATTTCAGAAAAAGAAATGGAAAAAACAATTCCTTTTGCGATTGCAACAAAAAGAATAAAATACCTACAAATAAACTTAACAAAGGATGTGAAGGACTTATACACTGAAAACTACAAAGTATTATTAAAAGAGATTGAAAAAGACACAAATAAATGTAAAGATATTCTGTGTTCCTAATTGGAAGAATCAACAAAGTTAATATGGCATATTACCTGTTAGACAGACCTAAGTAGAGTAAGGATGATGGCCCCGTTACAGAAACTCACCAGGGCAGAAAGCCCCAGTTGCTAACCAGGGTCAATACTGGGAAAACAAGAACCTCGCCCCCACGGTAGCGTATCCTCCCCTCGCATATCACTGGTCATGTGGTTTGGACCCCTTATCTTTCATATCACTGACCAGGCGGTTTAGACCCCCTGACATTCTCCTCCCTAAAGATAGGTCTCAGTTGCATTTCAGCTCCAGGCCCAGAAAAGCAGCAAAACCAGACAAGTGATATTGTGGCTGCCTCAGGACCAGCGACACTGACTAATGACCCTCTGCCCTGGCACCAACCACTCAGAGGAGAAGATGACACCTGGAAAGCTGATGAATATTCTATTAAGACCCTCCCCTGAAATCTCCCCTAAGATTTCCACCTGCAAGAAAGAGATAACTAAGCTTTCAGGACAAAGGACCCAGAGCCTGCTCTCCCACCAAGGTCATTTCCTTCCCCTTCTCCTCCCCCCCGACAGGCACGTATCCCCTAACCTCTAAGAGACCCCATGAGGCTTGCAACCAGGGAGCAATGGGCAGCTGTAGCTTGTCCCGGGCTAAGCCCCTGAACCTGTCTCCAAGGCCCCCTTTTCTCTGGCTTCTCAGTGAGCCAAAGCAGCCCATCCCAGGCTCTCCTGTTGCTTCTTCGATGCCCTTCCTTGTTTCACTGCCCTAAGAATATTTTTGCTGCCATCATGGACCCAATACCCTTTGGCTCAGTACTGTGTAACCCTGCCCTTTGGATATCTCCATGCCCCATTCCCTTTTATTGAAATAAATTTAAATTTTCTTTAATTACTGTCTGAGATGGCTATTTAGCCTTGCCTGCATACCACTGACTTTAACCTTTCATTACTCAATGCAATATACAAAGTTAATACAATCTTCATCAAAACCAAATGGCATTTTTAAAAGAAGTAGATAAAAAATTTATCAGATTTGTATAGAACTACAGAAGACCCCAAATAGACAAAGCAATCCTGAGAAAAGAGAGCAAAGCTGGAGGTATCAAACTCCTTGACTTCAAATTATGCTACAAAATGACAATAATCAAAACAGCATAGTATTGGCAGAAGAACAGACACACAGAACAATGGAACAGAATTGAGAGCCTAGAAAGAAACTAACATACATATGGACAAATAACTTTTGACAAAGGAGCCCCCCCCAAAAAAATACATTGAAAAAGAAAAAGGCTGTTCGCTATGTGGTGCTGGAAAAATTGGAAAGCAAATGCAAAGAATGAAACTAGACTACTGTTTGTCCCCATTTACAAAATTAACTCAAAAAGGATCAAAGACTTAAATTTAAGACCTGAAAAAATAAATTCCATAGAAGAAAACATAGGTACTAATCGTATGGACCTTGGTCTTAGAGAGGATTTTATGAATTTGACCCCAAAAGAAAGTAAAGCAAAAATAAATGAATGGGACTATATTAAACTAACAAACTTCTGCACAGCAAATGGAGCTGCCAACAAAACAAAAAGGCAACCACCCGAATGGAAGAAGATAGTTGCAAACAACAGCTCCATCAAGGGGTTAGTATCCAAAAAATATAAAGAACTGATACAACTCAGCTCCAGAAAACAACAACAAACAATCCAATTGAAAAATGGGCAGAAAAACCTAAATAGATACTTCTCCAAAGAGAATATACCACTAGCCAATAGGCATATGAAAAGATGTTCAACACCACTAGTCATCAGAGAAATTTAAATCAAAACCAAAATGAGATACCATCTCATACCTGTCTGAAGGGCTATTATCAATAAATCAACAAGCAACAAGTGTTGATGGTGATATGGAGAAAAGAAAACCCTATTGCACTGTCGGTGTGAATGCAGATTGGTGCAACCACTATGGAAAACCGTGTAGCAATACCTCAGAAAATTCAAAATGGAATTGCCTTATGACATGGTAATTCCACTTCTGGGTATATAACCAAAGAAACCCAAAACACTAATTCAAAAGAATATACGCACCCCCATTTTCATCAAAGCATTATTTGCAATAGCCATGATATGAAAACAACCCATGTGCCCATCAATAGATGAGTGAATAAAAAAGTTGTGGTACATATACATGATGGAATCCTGCTAGGCTATAAAAAAAGAATGAAATCTTATTTGCAACAGCATGAATAGACCTAGAGGGTATTTTGCTAAGTGAAACAAGTCAGAGAAAGACAAATTTTATATGATTGCACTTACATGTGCAATTCAAATTCTATATAATAAAAGCCTAATATGCTAAGTGTCTGGTCATCCAGTGATCCATTCAACCAATCAAAGTGTAATATGCTAATGATATGCTAAGACAGCTCAACTGCTTGCTATGATGTTCACTGACCACCAGGGGGCAGACAGTCTACCAGTTGACCAGTCGCTATGATGTGCACTGACCACCAGGGGGAGGATGCTCCGACTGGTAGGTTAGCTTGCTGCTGGGGTCTGGCCAATTATGACTGAGAGAGATGGGCCAGACATACCCTGGAGCCCTCATGTGGCCCCTCCCCAGCTGATCAACCTCCCGCATCCCTCCCCGGCCTTGATCCAGCACCAGTGGGGGCCCTCAGGCTGGCCTGCACCCTCTTGCAATTCAGGACCCCTCGGGGGATGTCGGAGAGCTAGTTTTGGCCTGATCCCATAGGCCAGGCAGAGGGACCCCAGTGGTGCATGAATTCATGCACCAGGCCTCTAGTATTGTAATAATTATGTATGGTGCCAGGTGGGTACTAGAAATATTGGGGGGACACATGAGTATACAATTGTCTAAACACTATGCTATATACTTGAAGCTAATACAAAATAATGTTGAATATAAACTGACTGTGATTGAAAAAGAAGGCAGTGCTAAAAGACCACGTTGAAGCCTACAATCCAGGGCTTTGATTTGCACCAGCATCTTCACCTATACTTCCCCACCCTCACTGTCAAGCCCATCACTCATAAAATGACCCATTTCTTCAAGTTTTAGACAGTTTCCCATTATTGTTAACTTTGGCGTTATTATAAGGAGACTGCTGCTGACCTCCTTCTTTCCTAATAGGAAATCATCCAATTTGCTGTACGTAAACCAGTACTACATCTTCCGTTACCATAATGAGCTGACTAGAGAAGAAAAAACATGGTCAATGCTAAAGAGAACTGCAGCTCCTGGGAGTGTACATCCAGTCTAGCAAGTCTCAACTGACTTCTTCATTTAGCACTGGACCTCTCTGTGCATTCATTTGAACACTGACATTCGTGTGTTAATTTTCTTGAGCTACTAGGTTTGGGGCTGGTGGGTATTATTCTCCAGGGACATGTGCCAGCTTCAGAAACTGTGAAGCAATAGGGTGGGCTGGGCTGGCATTTGTTGTTGCCTGTGGCTTGAAATTGCACATAATAGAGCATAATAAGAATTAGCCACCACAGCATCTGCATTGGTTGAAAGCTGGCTACACTAGGAATCTAGCTAGAAGAGCTTGCCCAAGAAACTAGTTGTCTATATTTCTTTGCATTGAATGTGGGAACTGATTAGCCTACAGGGCATGGTTTTTATGTAGAACGCAATGTTGCCTCAGTCCTTCTGAGGGAGAACTGACAGTTCTAGACAATGTTTCTTGATTAGATGATGGAGTGGTTGATTTTGAATAATTTGAGCTAGAATTGCTGCTGGATGCCAATGTTGAATGACTTTCTCTATTGGTGCTGTGTATGAGGGAAATGGGAATTCACTGAGTACAAAAATGATAAACCATTTGATGCTCATCCTGTTTTCTGACAATGTCTTTCAGCTATAAATTATGGGGAAGGAGTCTGCCCAGTACACCAATCTATGATCCGTTGCCAAATTTATTATCTCACATTCTCTGTTGGGTAAGGAATCTGAACATGGCTTAACTGGGTCCTCTGCTCAGATTTCACAAGGCTGACCAAGTTATGTTCTCACCCACAGCTCAAGGATCTCTGCTAAGCTTGTGTGGTTGCCAGCAGAATTCAGATGACCTCATGATTGTAGGAGAGGCCCTCAGCTCCTGGAAGCCACCTGCAGTTCCCTGACAAAGGTCTCTGTGCACAGGCATTTCACATCATAGCAACCTGCATTTTCAATCTAGCACAATTTCTCTCTGAAGAAAGGTTTTTAACTATAGGCTCAACTTATTTACTAGGCATAGTTGGAATATACTATATGCACACAGCTTGCTCATTTCTTTTTTGTTGTTGTTAATCCTCACCCAAGGATATTTTCTCCATTGATTTTTAAAGAGTGTAATGGAGGGAAGAGGGGGGAGAAAGAAAACGAGAGACAGAGACAGAGATAGAGATAGAGATAGAGATAGATAGAGAGAGGGAGAGAGAGAGAGAGACATTGATGTGAGACACATTGACTGGCTGCCTCCTGTATGCCCCCCAATAGGGGCCAGGGATTGAACCTGAAACCCAGGTATGTGCCCTTGACCAGGAATTGAACACTCAACCCTTTGGTGAGTGGGCCAATGCTCTAAACACTGAGCAACACTAGCCAGGACAGGTTGCTCATTTCCTTTATTTTTTTAAGCCTTTATTGTTGAGAATATTACAGATATCACCCATTTTGTACCCCACTGCCCCCTTCCATGTGGTCCCCCATCCCCACCCCCACCCCAGGTTTTCATCACCCTATTGTTTGTGACCATGGGTAATCTCTTTCAGGCCACCCTTCCCCCTTCCCTCTGAGATTGACAGTCAGTTCCATGTTTCCATGCCTCTGATTCTATTTTATCCACCAGTTTATTTTGTTTATTAGATTCCTTGTTCATTTATTTTTATTTTTAGATTCAATTGTGGATATATATGCATTTATTGCCATTTTATTGTCCCTACTTTTTCTATTTTATTCCTCTTCCTCTCCTCCTCAGCTTCCTCCTCCATTTTCTTCAAGACTACCCTTCAACATTTCATGTCATTACTGGTTTGGTGGTGGTGAATTCCTTTAGCTTTTCCTTGTCTGTGAAGCTCTTTATCTGACCTTCAATCTAAATGAGAGCTTTACTGGCTAGAGTAATTTTGGTTGTAGGTCCTTGCTAGTCATCACTTTGAATATTTTGTGCCACTCCCTTCTGGCCTGCAAAGTGTCTGTTGCGAAATCAGCTAACAGTCATACTGGAGCTCCCTTGGTAGGTAACTAACAGCTTTTCTCTTGCTGCTTGTAAGATTCTCTCTTTGTCTTTAACCCTTTTAATTATGATGTGTCTTGGTGCAGGCCTTTTGGGTTCCTCTTGTTTGGGACTCTCTGTGCTTCCTGGACTTGTAAATCTATTTCTTTCACCCGGTAGAGGAAGTTTTCTGTCATTATTTCTTCAAATAGGTTTTCAATGTCTTGCTCTCTCTCTTCTCCTTCTGGCCCCCCCCTAATGTGAATGTTGGTATGCTTGAAGTTGTCCTAGAGCAGCGGTTCTCAACCTGTGGGTCGCGACCCATTTGGGGATCGAATGATCCTTTCACAGGAGTCGCCTAAGACCATCAGAAAACACATATATAATTACATATTGTTTTTGTGATTAATCACTATCCTTTAATTATGTTCAATCTGTAACAATGAAAATGCATCTTGCATGTCAGATATTTACATTACGATTCATAACAGTAGCAAAATTACAGTTATGAAGTAGCAAATGAAAATAATTTTATGGTTGGGGGTCACCACAACATGAGGAACTGTATTAAAGGGTCGCGGCATTAGGAAGGTTGAGAACCACTGTCCTAGAGGCTCCTTACACTATCTTCATATTTTTAGATTCTTTTTTCCTTTTTCTCTTCTTGTGGACAGCAGCTCCCAGTTGGCTAAGTGATATGGGCTGCCTGAGGTGCAGCAAGTAAACAAAACTTGATCACCTGCCTGTAATTGAGTAGATTCGAAAGCCACAAGAATGTTGTAAAGATCTTGATCACGCCCTTACTTTGCCTTGTAGAATCTGGCTATAAAATAAAGACTCGGCTTGCAGGCTGTGGCACTGTCCATCAGAGAGGGCAACATCTCACCCAGACCCACCCTTATTCTCTTGTCTGTCTTTTCTTAATCTTTCACTGCCCCCTCTCAGGCTCACCGAACCTGGCTGTATTGGTGCGGCACACTTCTGATTGAGTGTTTTTGCATCCTCATATTCTAAATCGTTGATTTAGAATCCTCTACTATTGAATCCCTGTAAATTATTTTTATTTTAGTTAGTGTATGCTTAATTTCTGTGGTCGTTTTTCATGTCTTTGACATTATCACTGAGATCCTTGAAAGTCTCACTAAGTACCTTGAGGTTCTCATGAAGATCCTTAAGTAACTGTATAACCATGGTTTTGAACTCTGTACCCAGTAGTTAGCTTGCTTCCATTTCTTTCATTTGTGACATGTTTCTTTGCCTCCTCATTTTGGCTGCTTCCCTGTGTTTGTTTCTATGTATTAAGTAGAGCTACTATGTCTTCTGGAACTGGTAGAATGGTCCTGTGTAGTAGGTGTCTGCATGATGGTTGTTCTGTATTTATTGTTTTTTGAGATTATCTCTCCAGGCAGCTCAGAAAAAATATCAAAAGTGAGGAAAAGGACACTAACACAGAATTAACAAATATTGAAAGGATAATACGAGACTATTATGAATACCTTTATAACTAGAAATTCAACAATTTGGATGAATTAGTCATATTCCTTAAAAGACTTGAAGTGCCCAGTTGATTGAAGTGCCATTCCCTACACCAAAAGGTGACGGGTTCGATATCCAGGCACATATCCAGGTTGTGAGTTCAATCCTTGGTCGGGATACATGTAGGAGGCAACAGGTTGATGTTCCTCTCTCACATCAATGTTTCTCTCTCTTGCTCTCTCTCCTTTCCTCTCTCTAAAAATCAATTTTTAAAAAATAGAATGCAGATGGGCCTAACTCTTCCCATATCACCCAGAGCCATGTTGGAGGGGAAATGTTTTTGAGTTTGTGGTGATGTTTGATGTTTCTGAAAGCTCTGTAGGAAAAGAAGACACTCTGTGAAGGAAAAATGAGGAACACTGCAAGAAAAGCATTCTTTAAACTGGAACTTTTAAAGAACTCACCTCTGCATTCATCTTGGTCTCTTCTTCAGTGGCTGTGAAGACAAAAAAAAAATAGAGGTTCAGGACCCTGGAGGCACCTGCCCCAAACTCCACGCAGATGCTCCACTTGGCCAGTCCCACTTCCTTCTCTACTATTTCCTGTCCTGTTGACCACATGCTCCCCAAATGCCTTTACTACCTTGTGCCCTCCAGCAAGGATACCTAGACCAGTGTATGATTCTGAGGCTGGTGGTGGCTGACTTTCCTGGGACATCATGCCAGTGATGTTTCTATAAAGAAGACCATTTCCAATCCCCAAAGACCATTCCCTACACTGGGATATAGCTGTAAATATCATACTTCTGTGTACTTGAAAGAATGATGCACTTCCAAAAGCTGGGACTCAGAGAGGATAGCTTTGTATATAACCATCTTTTATGGGGACAAGCAAGACAGTAAGAAATACATACATTTCCCCCCTCCTAACTGAGTTTCCAGAGGACTTATAGTTATTATATTAGAAGAACAGTTCAACAGGCGACTCTGAACCCTTAGCATTAAGAAGGCAGAAACAGGGAGCAAACAGGTGTGCAGGGAATGAGAAAAGAAAAGGGGAAGATAAGAGGAAACAGGAGAAAGAAGGAAAAGAAATAAGAAACTAGTAAGGAATAACAGTGGTTCCAAACTTTAATGTACTCCTGAAACTGCTTGTTGAAAATGGGTATTTCTAGGATTTACCCCCAAGAGATCCTGATTCACCATGAACAAAATAAACTGATGAACAAAATAGATCCAGAGACTTAGAAGCATAGAAGAGACCGATGAATCTCAGAAGGTGGGTGGGGAGAGATTAACCAAAGAACTTATATGCATAATTCATGGACACAGACAATAGTGTGGTGAAGGCTTGGGTGGGGGCAGAGGGTAGAGATGGGTGTGGAATGGAGGGGGTCAATGGGGAAAAAGTGGGACATCTGTAATACTTTCAACAGTAAAGATAAATTTTTAAAAAGATAAAGTAAGTCTATAGGAGAGGGGAGGCTAAGAATCTGAATTTCCAACAGGCATCCAAGAGATCAGGTACAGATGGTCAGAGAGCCACACTTGGAAAAATACTAGAGAGTAAAGCAGAGGTCCCTAAGAATTAACTTTCCCCTTCATTTTTCAGAACTGTTAGAAATGCCACTTTATTTTAACTAAGACTTGGGCAGGCAATGGCAGGATGAGTGAGGTAACCAGAGGCGACAAAAATGGACTAAAGATGCCTCTTCAGCTCTTTCATCTGAAGGAGAAGTCCAAGATGATAATGAAAACGACTGCTCAGAGCTCATGGGAGGGGGCAGAGGCCTTCCATGGCATCGGGGAAGGGAAGGCTGTGGCAACCCCTGTGGACCCAGCTCTGCATTTGATCTTATTTTCTTTTAAAATATAAAAAGGCTTAAGCATGGTGATTATTATTATGAACTAGTGGCCCAGTGCATGAAATTCATGCACTGGGCGGGGGGAGGAGGGGGTGGGCCTCAGCCCGGCCAGCAACCTCTCCAATCCGGGATCCCTTTCGCAATCCAGCATTTGGACAGCCCTCTCGCAATCCGGGACCACTGGCTCCTAACCGCTCACCTGCCTACCAGCCTGATCGCCTTCACTGCTCTCCCCTGCCAGCCTGATCCCCCTAACTGCTCTCCTCTGCTGGCCTGATCACCCCTAACCGCCTCTGCCTTGGCCCCGCCACCATGGCTTTGTCCGGAAGGATGTCCAGTCTAATTAGCATATTAGCCTTTTATTAGTATATATAATAACGGTGAAATAACACCCATTTAAAATACCTTGACTATTGGCAATCCTAATATCAGCTGAGATGATCATCTGGGCTGTGTGTTTAAAATAACATGTTTTGCCCAGCCGGAGTGGCTCAGTGGTTGAGTGTCGACCTATGAACCAGGCGGTCACAGTTCCATTCCCAGTCAGGACACATGTCTGGGTCGCAGGCTCCATCCCCAATGTGGGGTGTGCAGGAGGCAGCTGATGAATGCTTCTCTCTTGTCATTGATGTTTATATCTCTCCCTCTCCCTTTCTCTCTGAAATCAATAAATATATATATTTTTAAAATAACATGTTTTCAGGAATTTCCCTCCCTTTTCTTTTCCCATTTCTCCTTCCTACTTAAAAGTGGGTTAAAACCTGGCCCACACACAGCTCTTTCCGTTTGAAATATGGAAGCTTTTGCTGTCTCCTGGAAATCTGAAAAAGGGACCTTGCTGAAAGACAAACCCTAAAAAACAGAGTGATAAAGTGAATTATCTTTCGTCTCAAATCTCTGGGAGTCAGTACGGGTGTGATGATTTATAGTCTCCCTTGGAGCTTAAATGAGAGTGGGCAAGTCAGATAGCAAAATGCATAAATAGCCCTAACCAGTTTGGCTCAGTGGATAGAGTGCTGGCCCACAGACTTGAGGGTTCAGGGTTTGATTATGGTTAAGGACATGTACCTTTGTTGCGGGCTCGATCCCCAGTAGGATCGATGTTTCTCTCTCATCAATGTTTCTAACTCTCTATCCTGTTCCCTTCCTCTCTGTAAAATCAATAAAAATAAAAACAGAAAAACTGTTCTGCCTTAATTTAAACAAACAAACAAAAAGAATGCACAAATATGAGGAAGGTGGTAACAGTGGTGAGCCTACTCGTGTCAGCTACTTTATATACATTAACCCTAATCCTTGAGACCTTGACAAAAAAACTAGCATTAATTCCTTAATTCCATTTTACAGATGAGGTACCCGAAGTTCAGGGTGGCTAAAAACACTTGTCCTTACAGTCAAGTTATTGTGACATTGCACTGTAATTTCCAGACTTTCTAATTCTAGAAACAAACCCCAGACGGCCACAGAGACCTTTACAAATCCTTACTGTCACCCAAAGAGCTTTTATAATAACTAGGAGCCCTGGTGTGTTTGGTTCTGCTTCAGTCAAAGACTAGCCAAGTGACCATGGCCAAACAGGTTCCTCATTTGTAGGCTGAGCAGTTGGACTACACCTTAACCCTTTGAGGTCCAATTTTATTTTTGGAACTCAAACAGTCTGGTCCAAATTAATTGACGTGATTGAATGTTGAACCGGTTTGCGGTGTCGACCTCAGCCTCGACGTTGGACCTGCTCCTAGCGCCTGGTCTGTTGAGTCAGCCTCGACGTTGGACCGAAAAGGGTTAAAGGTCTATTTCATCTATTATGTGTTCTTGAATTCCCAGAATAGGAAATTCAGGTGACTCTTAAATAGGTTGAACAATGCTCAAACCTTAGTCATGATAACTGAATGCAAATTATTATTTCACCAAGATGCTCTATCAGACTGAAAGATACCAAAATGTGTGCCACAGTGCGCTGGTCAAAGTGGGGGGAGAGATACACTCTCTGACATTATTGGGGGCCCAGAGGTGGGTACCATCTCTACTGAGGGCAGTTTAGCAACATCTGTTAAAAGTCCTAATACACACAACCTCTGACCTAACAATTCCACTGCTGCCTGCCTATTTCTGTCTCTAGCACCAAAAAACCAACAAAACAAAACAAAACAAAACAAAACAAAACAAAACAAAACAAAAACACATTAAGAAGAAAATCATTAAATTTCTTTGTGTCCTTTGTCTTTGCAGAAAGATTACTACTGCTTGCCTTCTTTTTCTAATGAGAACTTTCAGGAAAGCTTTCCAATGAAATATAGTCTACAAAACATTACTTATGAACTTTACTGCTTTCCAACAGAATCTGGGAAAAGCCAAACAAAAGAAAACAAAAAACAATTTGGAGAGATAAACATGCATGAGAAAGAATCTACCTAGAAATTCTAATGTATTAGCTATCAGTGTTCTACTACCTGGAAGCACATTCAACGCAGTATCCTGCCCAAATCTTTTCCATGTTCTTTCTCCTTCTATTATATTTCAACTCCCCTTATAATAAGATGGCACTGTCAAGGGAGGCAGCAAGCCCAAGCCAGATGAGGTCTTGCTCTACCGTTCTATATGCTACCTGCCCATCCCACCTCTCTTTCTCCCTATCTTCCCACTGTTCTGTCAAGTCCAGTTAACATTTGAAAAGAACCCTGGGAGAGTCTTATTCTACATTTTAAAATATTCTGAAAGATCTGAGACCCAAACTTACAATAAGAAAATTTAGGTCTGTTTGTTTATTTCAATGGTTTAATGTTTAAATGGTCAAAAAGTTCTGTCATTAACTTGTTCAGTATTCTTATCTATTTTTGCTTGCTCATACTTCCAGATTAATTTTGGAACATCTTTGTCATGTTATCCCAAAATTAATCCACTGGGACTGTGCCTATGATAGCATAATATTTATAAATTAAATTAGGATTCATTAATAATTATTCCTATCTAGAAATATATGGTATGCCTCTCTAGGAGCAGCCTGTTCTTAAAAAAGGAAGAAGGAGAAGGAGGAGGAGGAGGAGAATCATCTTGAGTAATTTCCTGAATTACTACATCATGACAAATGACAGGTCAATCTGCAGTGGTTTACCCGAAAGTTAAAAAAAAAAGTCACCACTGGATGCCAGAAGGATAGTGGCATATGAGGTCCCCATGGGCTCGCTCCTTGAGGTTTCAACAAATTGAACAGCTATAATTCAACAAAGAATTCCCTGCTCAATACACAACATGTCACATTGAAACATCTGAAGGGATTAAGTAAAAAAAAAAAAAATCACAAACACAGACAACAGTTTAGTGATTACCAGAAGGAAAGGGGTAATAAGATGGTAAAGAGGTGATGATACATGGGGACAGAAGGAGACCTGCTTTTGGGTGGTGAACACAAAGTACAGTTGACATATTATAGAACTGTACACTTGAAACTCATATCATTTTATTAACTAATGTCACCCCAATAAATTCAATAAAAAATTTAAAAAATAAACATCTGCAGGTGGGCAAGTGGAAGCAAACTAGGGAGATGGGAAGGGAGAAGAGCTGAGATAATACTAGGGAGGCAGCCTGGGGCTCCCAGCACAGAGCTCACTGCAGGACACACTCAGAGAGGAGAGGAATCAGGTTGCCACTGGCTCTCCCTTCAGCTGGGAGTTGATACAGTGAGTATTTTTGTGGGAGTGGCCAGGACTTTATGCAGCTGAACCCAGTAACCTAGGCAGGGACAAAGCACAGAGATGCAGCCACGGTTATCTGTCAATTCCAGACAGAAAACAAAGCAACAGAACCTGACCCCCTCCCCTCACACTCCCAGAGCCCACCTCCACTCATCTCCCCAGAGACAGAAGCAGACCCTAGAAGAAGCCATATCAGTGAGTCAGGTTGCAAAGCACATTATCTACAAACCTGAGAACTGGTACAAGAGAAACATTTTTCCCTGAGTGATAGGCTAATCCCAATATTGGATGGAAATACAAGGGAGAGGCCACTGATGAATGCCAGTCACCATTACTGGGAAAACAAAACAACAAAGGCACTGTACAGCCATCAGTTCACCCAACCCCCACCCATCCAGCTACACTGCTAACAGCATCTGGCTGCAGGGGATAGCACTGGGATTTCATGGATTTGGAACATTATCACCCACCACTTACCCATGCAGGGTTGGTCCCCTGAGACCAAGACTACCCGAATACAGAGGAGATGCCCACCTTTCCAGGCTACAAGACAGAGACACAATGTTACCTACACGGGAACTCCCAGTAGAATGTCAGCTGATTTCTCAACAGCAACACTTCAGGCCAGAAGGGAGTGGCATGGAGTATACAAAGTAATGAAAACCAGGGGATTGAACCCAAAACTACTCTATCCACCAAGGCTATCATTAAAAAAAATCTAAGGTGAAACAAAGATCTTCGCAGGCAATAAAAGGCTAAAAGAATTTACCACCACCAAACCAGCCCTGCAAGAAATGCTACAGGGACTGATGTAAGAAGAAGAAATAGAGAGGAAGAGAAGAACACAGGTATAAAGATATAAAGAGTAAGAAAGGCAACAAATAAGTATCTATCAATAACAACCTCAAATGTAAATGGCTTAAATGTTCCAATCAAAAGGAAAGGCATAGAATAGATGAATGGATAAGGAAACATGACCCATAAATATGTAGTCCACAAGAAACTCACCTCAGAACCAAAGACTCATACAGAATGAAAATGAAGGGATGGAAAAAAATTTTCCAGGAAAATATTAATGAAAAAAACAAACAACAAATCACTGGGGTATCAATACTCATATCTGACAAAATAGGTTTCAAAGTAAAGGCCACAAGAGACAACGAAGGCCACTTCAAAATACTAAAGGGACCAATACAACAAGAGGATATAGTAACTCTGGTAAACATATATCAAAATATATTTTAAATCTCCTGGAGGATTTTAAAGGAGAGATGGACAGCAATAAAGTCATAGTAGGAGACTTCAACACCCCACTGACATCATTGGATAAAGATCTAAATCAACAGAGAAACAGTAATCCTAAATGACATACTAGATCAGATGGAATTAATTGACATTTACAGAACATATCACCCTAAGGCAATAGGGTGTACACATTCTTCTCAAGTGTACATGGGACATTTTCAAAGACAGCCCAGCCAGTATGGCTCAGTGATTAAGCATGACCTATGAACCAGAAGGTCATCGTTCTATACCCGGTCAGGGCATATGCCCAAGTTGCGGGCTTGATCCCCAGTGTGGGGTGTGCAGGAGGCAGCCGATCAATGATTCTCTCTCATCATTGATATTTCTGTCTCTCTCCCTCTCCCTTCCCCTCTGAAATCAATAAAAATATATATTTTTTAAAAAGACCACATGTTAGACACAAACTAAGTCTCTACAAGTTCAAGAATATTGAAATCATATTAAGCATCTTCTCAGATCACAGTGGCACAAAACTAGAAATCAACTACAATAAAAAACACCCAAAACATTCAAACACATGGAGGCTAAATAGCATGTTATTAAATAATGAGTGGGTTACCAAAGAGATCAAGAAAGAAATGAAAAAAATTTTTGGAAACAAATGAAAATCAACGCACAATAACCCTAAATCTATGGGACACAATGAAAGCAGTCCTGAGAGAGTAGTTCATAGCATTACAGGCCTACCTCAAAAAATAAAAAAAACTTCTAATAAATTATCTAACCCTGCAACTTAAAGAATTAGAAATAAAACAAGAAAAGCCCAGAGTAAGGAAAAGGACGGAAATAAAGATCAGAGTGGAAATAAATGACATAGAGACTAAAAAAAACAAAAAACAAAAACATACAAAAGGTCAATAAAACCAAGAACTAATTCTTTGAAAAGATAAACAAGATGGATGAACATATAGCCAGACTCATCAAGACACAAAGAAAGAGGACCCAAATACACAAAATCAGAAAAGAAAGAGGGGAAGGAATAGCTGACCCCACAGAAATACAAAGGATTGTAAAAAACAACAACAAAAAACTATGAACAACTATATTCCAACAAGCTGGACAACCTGGGCAAAATGAACAAATTCCTAAAAAAATACAACCTTCCAAAACTCAGTCAGGAAGAATCAGAAAACCTGAATAGGCCAATAACTACAAATGAAATTGAAGCGTTAAAAAAACGCTCTGAGGATAAAAGCCCTGATCCAGACGGCTTCACAAGGGAGTTTCACCAAACATTCAAAGAACTAACACCTATCCTCCTCAAACTATTCCAAAAAATCCAAGAGGAAGGAACACTTCCAAGCTCTTTTGTCAAGGCTAACATTAGCCTAATTCCAAAACCAGATAAAGACATTACAAAGAAAGAGAATTACATGGCAATATCCCTGATGAACACAGATGCTAAAATCATCAACAAAATATTAGCAAATCGGACCCAGCAATACATTAAAAAGATCATACACCATGACCAAGTGGGATTTATTCTAGGGATGCAAGGCTAGTACAATCTTCAAAAATCAATGAATGTGATATATCACACTAACAAATCGGAAGACTAACATCACATGATCATATCAATTGATGCAGAAAAAGCATTTGACAAAATCCAACAGTCTTTTTTGAAAAAACTCTAAGTGGGAACAGAGAGATCATACATCAACATAATAAAAGCTTTATATGACAAACCTACAGCCATCATGATACTCAATGAGAAAAAACTAAAACCATTTTCCCTAAGAACAAGAACAAGACAAGGATGTCTGCTTTCACCATTCTTATTCAAGATAGTACTGGAAAACCTAGCCATGGTGATCAGACAAGAAGAAAAAATAAAAGGCATACAAATTGAAAAGGAGAGCATAAAACTGTCATTATTCACAGATGACATAACAGACCACCAATAAACTACTAGATTTAATAAATGAATTGGCAATATAGCAGGATACAAAATCAATACCCAGAAATCAATGGCATTTTTATATGCCAATAATAAACTCTCAGCAAAATAAACTAAAAAAAATCCCATTTATCATTGCAACAAAAAATTAAGATACTTAGGAATAAATTTAATCAAGGAGGTAAAAGACCTGTACTCAGAAAACTACAGGACATTGAAAAAAAGAGATAGAAGAAGACATAAACAAGTGGAAGAATATACCATGTTCATGGATTGGTAGAATTAATATCATTAAAATATCCATTCTACCCAAAGCAATCTATAGATTCAATGCAATCCCTATTAAAATACCAATGGCATATTTCACAGATCTAGAACAAACTCTCCAAAAATTTATACGGAACCAAAAAAACAAACAAACAACAAACAAACAAACAAAAACAACTGCAAATAGCTGCAGCAATCCTGAGAAAGAAGAACAAAGTTGGAGAGATCACATTACCAGATATTAAGCTGTATTACAAAGCCACTGTCCTCAAAACAACCTGGTACTGGCACAAGAACAGGAATACAGATCAATTGAACAGAACAGAGAACCCAAAAATTGAGTTATTATTCTCAATTACTATTTGACACTGGAGGGAAGAGCATACAATGGAGTCAAGACAGTCTCTTAAATAAATGTGCTGAGAAAATTGGACAGGTACATGCAAAAAAAAAGAAAAAAGAAAAGAATCTAGACCACCTACTTACACCATACACAAGAATAAATTAAAAAATGGATGAAAGACCTAAATGTAAGTCGTGAAACCATAAAAATCCTAGAAAAAAATATAGGCAGAAAAATCTCAGCCGTCTCTTCTCATAGCAATATATTTGCAGATACTCCCATGACAAAGGAAACTAAGGAGAAAATAGACAAATGGGCTACATCAAAATGAAAAGCTTCTGCACATCAAAAGTAACCATCAACAAAGTGAAAAGAGAGCCCACTGCATGGGAGAACATCTTTGCCAATGATACATCTGATAAGGTGTTAACTTCCTAAATATATAAGGAACTCATATAACTTAACAAAAGGAAGACAAACAATCCCATAAAAAATGGGCAAGGGACCTAAATAGACACTTCTCCCGAAGTGTATATACAAAATGCCAAAATACTAACAGGGGTGGGCAACCTTTTTGTGAGTGCGTGCCAAAACCAGCAAAATCTCTGACTCAAAATTATTCTGCGTGCCAACCCTAATTTTTTGAGAACATGTTATGCCTACTTGATATCTCTTCAGGTGTACGTATGTGAAGAACCTTGAAGAAATAATAAAATTCATTCGAGCGACAAAAACAGTATATGATGATGAAAAATACATTTATTTTTTAATGTATACATGTACACTGATAGTCCGACAGAAAACTTTATGACTCTGTTCGATATTATCAGTGGAACTTTTGCTGCTGCATCACTGATGACAGAGATTTTACATCAGGTTTATATTTCATGACCTTCAGAGATATGCACGAGCTACTACTTTCATCCACCAGGCTACTCCTATTATGAGACTTAACAAAATTCATCACTAAAAAAAAAAAAAAAAAAATTCATCACTGAAAACAAAGGTTCACAATTGTAAATGGAAGATTAAAAGAGAGGGTTTCCCGTCCCAGCAAAAGTTACTGGCGTGCCATATTTGGCACGCGTGCCAGGGGCTGCCCACCCCTGACCTAGGCTATACAAGGACACAGCAACTGAGTTATGTCTACATAAGAACAAACCATAAACATTTTGTAAATGAAATATAGATTTAATTTTTCAAATAGTTTGTCTTTTGTTTACTTTAGAAAGTGCTTCCCTGGGGGAGCAAGTCTTATTTTTGTTTCTAATGTGGAAAGACACATTTTTTTCTTAATATTTTTATTATTTCAGAGAGGAAGGGAGAGGGGGGGAGAGAGAAACATCAACGATGAGAGGGAATCATTGATGGGCTGCGTCCTGCACGCCCCCGACTGGGGATGGAGCCCACAACCCGGCATTTGCCTTTGGCTGGAATCGAACCCGGGACCCTTCAGTCCGCAGGCCCACGCTCTCTCCACTGAGCCAAACCCGCTAGGAGCAGGGAGCACGCCTCGATCCCAGGCTGCCAGGCCCATGCGAGGGCTGCACCAGAGGCTCCAGGCCGAGGCCGCCCGCTCCCGGCAGCGCGGGTCTCCCGCTGGCATAGTTTCCAGGTGCTGCCCGGAGGGTCTGTAAAGCCACAGAGACCCCCACGCCCCTGCAAGTGCCTTACCTGCCCTGGGCGCAAAGCTCCAGCTTTTCCAGCAGCTCCCAGGCTCCGTCCGCCGCTGCCCCCGCGAACTGGCCGGAGCCGACTGGGATTGGCCGCCTGCGTGGAGGAGGTGGGGCCCGGCCCGGGGAAGGGAAAGCAGGGAACCGGGAGAGGAGGGGACCCGCCCACGCCCAGCTCTGTGCAGGGACTTGCAGGGCTGAGGGCTGCGCGCTGCTCTGTGAGCACTGCTCCTAGCTGTGCCGCTGCCCTGTTCCCTGCGCCCTGCTGGGCAGCAGCGAGTGGCAGTGGCTGTTAAACAGCAAAGTTTTAACTCCCAAGCCTGAAAGGTTTTGTTTTTTTGTTTTTTTAAAGAAAGAGTTACGCCATTGCTAGCAAAACAAAAAAAGAAAAGAAAAAGGACCGGTCCTGCCCTGGCCGGTTTGTCACTGTGGTTAGTCTGTGAGCCTGAGGGCTAAAGGGTCACGGGATTCAATTCCTGGTCAAGGGCATGTGCGCAGGAGGCAAGCAGCTGATCTCTCTCTCTCTCCTTTGCTTAGTTCATACCTAGAGATTTTATTCTTTTGGTTGCAATTGCAAATGATTTTTCTTTCATTTTGTTTTGTTTTTTGAAATGTTATTGTAAGTATATAGGAACATAATAGATTTTTATACATTGCTTTGGTGTCCTGCAAATTTACTGTATTTATTTCTAGTAATTTTTTGGTGAAGTTTTTACGGTTCTCTATATGAAACATCATGTCATCTTCAAAAAGTGATCATTTTACTTCTTCATTCTCAATCTGGATGCTTTTCATTTCGTTCTCTTCCCTAATGTCTCTGGCCATGACTTCCAATACTATGTTGAATAACAGTGGTGAGAGTGGGCATCCTTTCTTGTTCCTAACCTTAGAGGAAAAGCTTTCAGCTACTCAATATTCAGTACACAAGTTGCGGGTTTGCCATAGATAGCCCCTATTATGTTGAGGTAAGTTTATTTTTTCTTGGAGGTACTTGTATTCTATACCCATTCTATTAAGTGTTTTAATTATAAATGGATGTTGCATCTTTTTCAAATGCTTTTGTTGCACCTATTGATAAGATCATATGATTTTTATTTTTACTCTGTTAAGGTGGTATATTACAATGACAGATTTGCATATGTGTTTTTTTCCTGTGAAGGTGAATTCGTTTTAAAAATTATTATTTGTATTGTTGAAAGTATTACAGATGTCCCCTTTTTTCTCCTATAGACCTCTCCACCCTACCCCCACCTTCTCCTCAGGCTTCTGCGGCTCCCGGCAGGCTTCCACCACACTATTGTCTGTCCATGGGTTATGCATATATGTGTATAAGTTCTTTGGTTAAACTCTTCCCAGTTGCCCCCTTCCTTCTGAAATTAGTCTACTGCATACTTTCATGTCTCTGGATCTGTTTTGTTCATCACTTTATTTTATTCATTAGATTCCACACATGAGTGAGATCATGTGATACTTGTCTTTCTCTAACAGGCTTACTTAGCTTAGCACAATACTCTCCAGGTCCCTTCATGTTGTCTCAAAGGATAATAGATCCTCCTTTTTTACAGCTGCGTGGTATTACACTTTGTGAATGTACCACATCTTTTTTATCCACTCATCTACTGATGGGCACTTGGGCTGTTTCCAGATCTTACCTATTGTAAATAGCACTGCTCTGAACATGGAGGTGCATATATTCTTTGTGATTGGTGTTTCTGGTTTCTTAGGATATATTCCTAAACGTGGGATCTCTGGGTCAAATGGCAGTTCCATTTTTAATTTTTTGAGGAAACTCTACACTGTTTTCCATAGTGGTTGTACCAGTCTACATTCCCATCGGCAGTGTACTAGGGTTCACTTTTCTCCACATCCTCGCCAGCACTTGTTTTTTTTGTTGTTGTTGTTGTTGGTACTAGCCATTCTGGCAGGTTTGAGTTGATAGTTCATTGTCATTTTAATTTGCATCTCTCTGATGATCAGTGACTTTGAGTCTTTTTTCACTTGTCTCTTGGACATCTTTATGTCCTCTTTGGAGAAGTGTCTATGCAGGTCATTTGCCCATTCTTTAATTGGATTGTTACTTTCCTGGTGGTGAGTTGTTTAAGTTCTTTATATGGTTTGGAATTAACCCCTTATCAGATATTCATTGGCAAATATGTTCTCCCATGCAGTGGAATCCCTTTTCATTTTGTTGATGGTTTCTTTTGCTGTGCAGAAGCTTTTTATTTTGACGTAGTCCCATTTGTTTGATTTTTCCTTTGTTTCCCTTGCCCAAGGAGATGTATCTGCAAGTACTAGTATATTGCTATGAGAGATTTCTGAGATTTTGCCACCTATGTTTTTTTCTAGGATTTTTCACGACTTACATTTAAGTTTTTTTGGTTTTTTTAAAAATCCATTTTGAGCTTATTCTCCTGTATGGTGTAAGTTGGTGGTTTCATTTTATTTTATTTTATTTTTTTGCATATACTTGTTTAATTTTCCCAACACCATTTATTGAAGAGATTGTCTTTATTCCATTGTTCTTGCCTCCTTTGTCAAATATTAATTGAGTGTAATGGCTTGGGTCAATTTCTGAGTTCTCTGTTTTGTTCCATTTACACATATGCCTGTTCTTATGCCGGGCTGTTTTGATTAGAATGGTTTTGTAGTGTATAAGTTTGATATCTGGTATTGTACTCCTTCCTACTTTATTATTCTTTCTCAAGATTGCTGCGGCTTCAGGGTCTCTTTGGGTTTCATATACATTTTTGAAGTATTTGTTCTAGATCTGTGAAATATGCTGTTGATACTTTAATGGGAGTTGCTGAATTTATAGATTGAATTTATAGATTGCTTTGGATAGTATGGCCATTTTAATAATGTTAATTCTTCTAATTATGAACACAGTATACTCTTCCATTTGTTTATACCTTCCTCTATTTCTTTTTTCAGTGCCTTACAGTTTTCTGAGTACAGGTTGTTTATCTCTTGGGTTAAGTTTTTTCCAAGTTATCTTTTTTTGTTGTTGTTGGGCTGTCAAATAGGTTTGTTTTTAGTTTCACCTTCTGAGAGTTCATTATTGGTGTATAAAAATATCAATTTCTAGATGTTAATTTTGTATCCTGCTACATTGTAGAATTCATTTATTAAACTTAGTAGTGTTTTGGTGGAGTCTTAAGGGTTTTCTATGTACAATATGTCATCTACAAATAATGACAGTTTTACATCCTCTTTTCCAATTTGGGTGCCTTTTATTTTTTCTTCTTGACTGATCACTGTGGCTAAGACTTCCAGTACTGTACTCTATAATAAAAGCCTAATATGCTAAGTGTCCGGTCATCTGGTTGTCCAGTAGACTGGTCAACCAATCAAAGCATAATATGCTAATGATATGGTAAGGCTGCTCAACCACTCGCTATGATGTGCACGGACCACCAGGGACCAGACTGTTGACTGGTAGGTTAGCTTGCTGCATGGGTTGGGCTGATCAGGACTGAGCGAGACGGGCTGGACACCCCCTGGAGCCCTCCTGCAGCCCTTCCCCAGCTGGCCAACCTCCCGCATCCCTCCCTGTTGGCCCTGATTGCCCCGATTGGGACTGGGTGAGATGAGGCCAGACATGCCCTGGAGCCCTTCCATGGTTCCTTCCTGGCCCCGATCATGCACCAATGGTATTCCTTGGCCTTGCCTGCACCCTCTCTCAATCTGGGACCCCTCGGGGGATGTTGGAGAGCAGGTTTCAGCCCAATCCCAGCAGACCAGGCTGAGGGACCCCACTGGTGCACGAATTCGTGCACCGGGCCTCTAGTGTTGAAAAGATTGGTGAAAGCAGACATCCCTATGTTGTTCCTAGTCTTATGAGGAATGTTTTTAATTTTTTCCCAGTGAGTATGATGTTGGCTATGGGTTTGTCATGTATGGGCTTTATTATGTTGAGGTGTGAGCCCTCTATTTACTCTTTACTAAGAGTTGATCAGCACACACACAGGGTGGCATTTGTGTTTGCCATGGATCAGATGTGTGCCAGGCAGGAGATACAGTCCTTTTAGATCCAGCCCAATAACTCTATATGGGAGATCAGAGGAATCCCCTCAGCAAGAAGCTAAAGGTGGCAGTTAGGTTTGTAGAGATTGAGGGAGAAATCACAGTGAATGTGCCTAAGGCAGGAGAATTGCTGGAGAGAGATCCTCTGTGATGGTCATCTCCTAAGAGTGTGAAAATTTTAGAGCAAAATTAATAGAAACTGTTCGATTAGACCTCATTTACTATCCCTTGCCAGTCAGAACGCTTTCAGGATCTCCCTCCTTCACAGAATCAATAAATTGCTTATAAATTCATTTTGCTTTACTGTAGAAAGTTTTTAATTGACAGACATTTTTTTCCCTGCATTTTGTTCCATCCAAATGCCAAGACCTATTTGATTTTTAAGACTCAGAGATGATGACTCCTATCTCTGGGTCCTTACCAAATGCAGAATCACATGATCCGGTGGTTAAAGATGGAAAACTTCTATTTAAATTACTCAGTTTTATATTTCTCTGTCATCCTCAATTTAAAAAAGGTTCCTGTAGCCTTAGCCCCACCATGATAACTTCATTTTAGAGCAGATCAAGCTCCAGCTCCTTTCCACAAGGACATCTGAATGCGATGTTAAGGCTTTATCACTGTGCGTTAGAATTAGTCTGTGGCTCCATCGAACTTCAGGACAGGTTGAAAAATATAGGCGACCACATAGAATGGTTAGCAGGTATTATTCTCTCTGCCACCCAAGAGCAAAATAAAGTTCACCATTCTACAAATAGTTATTGAACCATACTATGAGCACTGGTGCAGGACATTAGGGAAATGTGTTAAATAAACATTTCTAGATGTCAGTGCGTTGACAGTGTTGTAGTTTAGGAATCATCTCTAATGGAATAAGGAGATTGCAGTATCCAGCATGCATTGCCCTGTCTAGGAACCTCTCTGTGGCGTTACCTGAAGAAGGGGCACTGCACAATATCCTGTAGGTAGGAGTGACCAGCTCAAAAAAAAAAAAAAAAAAAAAAGATGAGTAAATGTGACATTGTCTATAGACACAGAGAAGTTTGAGGACATCAGAAACATATCTACATATTCTAAAATTTTGAATATGGGGGGCACACAGCTGAAAATGGATTACCAGGTTCTCTTATACAGGAAAGCATCCTTGCATACTGAGAGAGCTGCACCTGGATCCCCTTTAAAATTTGGAGTGACTCCTCACTTCCAAGGTAATACTGCTCAGGAAAACCAACTTCCTTTTAGTAAAAAAACAAAAACAAAAAAACACACAGTGATCTAATATGCTATTTAAGTTGCCTACCCAGGAAAATGATTCAGCTATCTGCTCATCATTTGCCTTTCCACCCCTGTGAGAGGGAGAGAGGTTCTTGGGGTACCGCTGGAATAAGCATTTCCAGAGGCCCCCACAGGATGATGAGATATGGTAGGAAGCTTTATTTTCATGAAATTACATTCCTGGGTTTCCAAAGTCCCATATCCCTTTGTCCAGTCATAGAAGTGCAGCTGGGGTTTCAGTAGAGCTAGAAACAAAGCCAGTGTCCAGAGTTTCCTTTGCATGTTGGAGCCGGGTCCAGTTAGTCCATTGTGTGTGGGGTCCACATGGCCATGGGCCATGTGTGCAAATACAGGAAGGCGCACCCCAATCAATAAGAGTCCCAAGAGCATAAGAGGAACCAAGAGAGTGAACTCCTTTGTTTTCAGGGATGGGGAATGTCTGGCTCGCAGGCCATATAAGGCCCTCGAAATCATTTGGTCTGGCCCTGCCATGGCGTTAGGGGTGAGTTAATTAAATGTTTGACCAATTATAGCAGGCTAATTTTTAAGTTGATAATTTTGCATAACCCTTGAATGATATTATAAATATCCAAATGGGCCTTGGCAGAAAAAAGTTTCCCCACCCATGGTTTAGAGGATTAGATATCCCCAAATCCATGCCCTTGCGGTGGCCACACTCATTCTGGCCAATAATCTGTTCCCAGGTATGGCTGACAGACAAGTGCCTTCCTGATGTCACCCCAACTTCAGTGGCCATGCCTCTGTTCTCCTCCCTGTCCAGTCCCTTGCCCCAGGGATCTGCGGGGAACAGAGCAGTAGCTCCTGGGGGAGTGTAAAGCTTTAGCTTCCCGGTGGAGCTGCCTACATAATATGTTTATAATATTTGACCTTTTCTTTGCTCCTTCCCTGTTATTAATAACTAGATTAATTACAATGGTATTAATTAGAGTAGGCTCTAATAAAGTATCACTGGAGTTCTTATAGGAAAAATAATTGAACAGACGGGAAGACAGACATATAAAGACAGAGAATTAAAGTGCTGCAGCCACAAGCCAAGGAACACCAAAGATTTCTGGCAAACTATCTGGAGCTAGTAGGAGACAAGGAAAAATACTTCCTCTACAAGTTTTATGGGGAACGTGGCCCTAATGATACCTTGATTTCAGACTTCTAGTCATAACTATGAATCAGGAAATTTATGTTTTTCCAAGCCACTCAGTTTGTGGTACTTTGTTATGGCAGCCACACAAAACTAATGTCAGGGGGCAGAAAGAGAACAGTGGGGACTAGCTATAATTATAAGAAGTATTCATCATGCTCTGTTAACCATGATTGCTCTGTTCTGATTAGAGAAGCACATTCTAACCTGGCTGAGAGTTGTGTGCCCCGGGACATGGGAGCTAACATCGAAATGCAGTCCACCTTCCTTTCCCAAGAACTGCCTATCATCATGGAAAGATTAACAACCATGTGGTCAAAATAATCTGATCCCGGAGGTGCCTACTCTTTGCCCGCCTTTTACTACCCCCACCTGCATTGCCTGTAACCTGTAACCACCCTGCCTACCTCTCTATGCCTGTAATTCCTGCTTTTCCATGTAATCTTTGTCCGTCTACCCAATGTAAGCAGCTGGTTTATGGGGAGGGGTAGAGCAGATTTTTGTGGATGACCTACTGCTTTCCCATACTATTGGCATTATTGGAATAAACACTCATATTTGATTCGACCCTGTCTTTGCTTAATTGGCTCAAGTAATGACAGGCAGCCCAGACCCATTGGTTGTCTGGTTTCACTAATACATCTGGTTATGCCAATGCCAAGTATATTAGTTTTTGTAATTAACTAATTTAAGTAAATATATAAACCAAATAATTAATGCAAAAACCAACACCATTTGCTATTGATTTAAATATGGGCAAGGAACTGTAAACTACTGGAAGAAAAAATATTGGGTTCTGCATTCAAATTGCTTTGAAAGTATCTTAAAGTTCTCCTTTAAAGAAAAAAAAATACCTAAAAGTTTTTCATGAAGCCTGGCATGGTTCATGCAAGAAAGATGACATGAAACTCTAATCATCAGTCACACACTCAAATGAATGCCTTGAACCTACAGAAAAGATTGGCAAACAAATAAACATTTGTTTTTTAAGTGAAAATGTGAGATATGTGCATATTATTTTAAATTAATTATCCACTTGATTTTTTTGGTTAATTGATTATTTATATGCAGATTACATAAGTAAAAGGGCTTTTATACTACATTGTGGGGGGTGTTTGTAACTAGATATGACCTTAAAACTTCATTCAGTGAGCTGTGCATCTGTGCAAGGTACCAAATTTTTCTAAGTTTTATTTATCTCATTTAGAATGAGAATAATAATACCTATGACACACAAGTGCTTTGAAATTAAATGATATAATGTAGTTAAAGTGGTTAGCAGTATTAAATATTTTTCTGTTGAATGTGGGAGAAAATTCAATCTACCAGGGTTTAAATGAAAGAATGTCTATTGGTTTGTGACATTAACAAAATTCTAGGGGTAGTGTTGGTTTCAGGCACAGCTGGACTCAATTCTGTAAGTAAAGTCCCAGAACCTGGTTCTCTATGTCTGTCAACCACTCCTCCTTGGCTCAATCCTTGAACAGAATATCTTTGATGGCCACAACAGGCATTTTTTCACATCCTCCCAAGTTCAAAAACAGTGACCAAGAATACTTGCTTTACTCTCAGAGCCCTGTGAAGTCCTCGAATCTGTGTAGATTATGTACCTATCTCTGGGTTAATCATTACCCCAAAGGAATGCAGTAATTTGATTTGGGAGGACTAGGTATAAAGCATGTGGACTGAGTAGGAGGAAGGAGTTCTCTTGAGAGAAAATGGAACAGTACCAAAAGCAGGAGGAGTGAATTTGGGGTAGGTAGAAACACTAAATGTTCATATGCTAGCTGTAAAGATAATGCTTTCTAAACAATCAGCGTTAGCTACCTCATTTCAGTGTTCTGCACCCCTAACCCTTAACTCAGACTTCCTTTTTGGCTCTAGTTAAAGTACTAACTTCATTAGGACAAATGCTCCTGGCATGACTCAGCTCTGCTTTTCCTTCTGCTTTCAGATTCATGGCTGTGACCCCAAATAATCTACCAGACCAACAAGTGGCAAATCTCCTCTGGCCCAGTTCTTCTGCTCTCCAACAGCCTGGCAATGTGCTTAGTCATTCAGACTATTATCAGCCAATCACTGTCACTCACCACTGCCAGTACAGGCCTCTTTCAAGTTTTAAGGTTGCCCTTCTAAGACATTAGGATGTGGTAGAGTACTGTTCCCTTCATAATTTTCATGATTTTGAACATTTAACTCTTATCCTTACCATTTTTCTTGCCAAACTCAAATCTTAATTTTTAAAGTAACATATGGAAATGTATTCATCTGCTATTGCTTTCATTGGAAAACAGGAAATTGTCTACAACTTTCCTTTGAAGTGTTTGCAGTAGATGTTCAGCCAATAATCACAATTAGCTATAAACAGAATGCTGAGGTAGAAAGTACTAATCAACTCCAATATCCATTCTCCTGCTTTTGGTGCCCAAATTTTAGCTGAGTACTTGCTGCCTAGACAGAGTGCATTACCTAGCCATCTTTCCAGCAAGATGTGGTCATGAGAATAAGCCCTAATTGAAAGTACATGAACTGAAGTGACATGTACAATTTCCAAGTCATGTCCTTAGATCACAAAGGCATTCCCTCAACTGCGACATCCTTGGATAGCAGACAGCGTACTTTTTCTGAAAAGGGCCAGATATTAAATATTTAGAGCTTTATGGGCCATATGAGCTCTGTCATAACTGTTCAACTCTATGTTGTTTGGTGAAGACAACCATTGGCAATATGTAAATGAATGGGTGTGGTTGTGTTCCAATACACTTTATTTATAAAAACAGATGGTGAACTATAGGAACATGGTGGCAGGCAGGTCTGGAGTGAGGGTGAGTGTGGAAGTGGGTGAGTGTGGGAGAGGGAGAATGTGTGGGGATGTGAGAGTGGGAGGGCATCTGTTTGTGAGAGCAGGAGCTTAGGGAGGTGACTGGGGTGCCCAGGCAGAAGAAGTGGTGTGCTGCTGGCTGAGCACCTCTCTCCACTTCAAGGGAAGCCTGCCATTTTGAGGGAGCCACAGGGTCCCCCATGGGAGGAGGCTGCGGGGAGTGAACCTAGGCCACTGCTGAGCCCTGAAGCTCCAGGCACACAGACCAGTCATACGAGCTCAGTTAGCCTGAACTGTGAAGGACTGGCTGGCTGGCTTTATTGGCAGTGTGCAGGGCCTGCCCCTGACGAACGGAGCACCCAACCTGCCCAGCCTCCTCCATGGCAGAGCGACAGGCAGGCCCTGCCATTTTTCCTAATGGGGCACCTGACCCAACTCCTCCTCGGCAGCAGAGTGCCCAGCTTGCCCCAACACCTCAGTGAGCAGAGTCAGCAACTGGGCGGCCACCTCCTCCACAGGGGAGAGAAAGACCCACCTCCTCAGCATCAGGGTGCTCAGCCTGACTCTGACCTCTGTGAGCAGAGGGGCCAGTCCACCCTACCATAGAGGTGAGGGGGGCTCCTGTCCTGACCCCTGCACCAGCAGAGGAGCACCCAGCCCACCCCACCACCCTGACGCGTGCCCAGGCTGGATACAGGGACCTGCTACCCTGAGCCAGCACGCCTGACCCAGTGCCCCTGGATGACTGGTCCCACCATCTTAACGTGGTGCACTCAGCTCTGCCAGGGTGACCCAAATGCCCCCAGATACAGGGACCTGTCACTGTGACCCACTGTGTCATATGTGGTGCCCCTGGGCAAATGGCCCTTCTGCCTGACACTGCCCAGTAGATGTGACCTGAGGCATACCAGATGCAGGGACATGCTACAGAGACTGGACACACCTAACCTGGTGCCATCAGAAGATCAGACACATTGCTGGAATCTGGTGGGACCAGTCACCTCTGAACACATGGAACAACATGATAAACCCACCCACCTAACCCAGCTCCCCAGACTACTGGACTGCTAAAACGGTAAAACAAAGAAATAACCCCCAAATGAAAGAAAAGGAGGAATTGCCACAAAAGGAACTAAATGAAATGGAGGCAAGTAATTTGTCAGATAAAGAATTTAAAGTAATGGTTATAAAGATGCACAAACATCTGAGTGAGAATTACAAGCAACTTAATGAGAATTAAAGAGAACTGAGTGAGAAGTACACCAACATGAATAAGAATCCAGAGGAAATGAAGAATACCCTGGAAGGATTCAACAGTAGACAAGAAGAAGCTGAGGACATAATCAGCAAGTTAGGAGACAAGGTAGGAAAAAACATCCATTCAGAGCAGCAATTGGGAAAAAATTAAAAAGCAGGAGAGTTTAAGGGAGCTATGGGACAATATGAAATGAAACAACATCAGCATAATAGGGGTGCAAGAAGGAAAAGAAACTGAGCAAGTAATAGAAAAACTGTTTGAAGAAATAATGACAGAAAACTTCCCTGACTTGGGGAAGAAAAAAGTCATACAAGTCCAGGAAGCAGAGTCTCAATCAAGATGAACCCAAAAAAGACCCACACCAAGGCACATCATAATTAAAATGGCAAACATTAAAGACAAAGAAAGAATCTTAAAGGCTATAAGAGATAGACAGAAAGTTACCTACAAGGGAACTCCCAATAGACTACCAGCTGATTTCTCAATAGAAACACATCAGGCCAGAAGGGAGTGGCATGAAGTATATCTATATATATATATAAAAAAAGCTAATATGCAAAGTGTCCCCTTGGGAGTTTGACCAGGAGACTGGAAGTTTGATTGCTTGCTATGACATGCACTGACCACCAGGGGGCGGCACAGAATGAAAGAAGGCCCTGGCCAGCAGCTGGCAGCCAGGGAAAGAAAGCCCCGACCGGAAGCCGGAAGTCCCTGATTGGCCCTGATTGCTGGCCAGGCCTAGGGACCCTACCCATGCATGAATTTCATGCACTAGGCCTCTAGTAAAGTAATGAAAAGCAAGGGACTGAATCCAAGACTTTACTATCCACCAACGCTACCATTCAAAATTGATGGTGAAATCAGGAGCTTCATAGACAAAAAATAAACAAACAAATAAATAAATAAATGGCTAAATGAGTTTATTATCACCAAACCAGGAATGCAAGAAATGCTAAAGGGACTGGTGTAAGAAGAAAAAATAGAAAGAGAGGGAGGAATACAGGCATAAAAACTAAAAATTGCAATAAATAAGTACCTATCAATAATAACCTTAAACATAAATGGATTAAATGATCCAATCAAAAGACATAGGGTAGCTGAATGGATAAGAAAACATGACCCATATATATGCTGTCCACAAGAGACCCACCTCAGAACAAAAGACTCAGACAAAATGAAAGTGAAGGGGTGGAAAATTTTTTCCATGCTAATGGAAACGAAAAAAAAAAAAAAAAAGCAGCAATACTCATACCTGGTATTTGACAAAATAGACTTCAATAATGATTTATGTGATGATAGCCATTGTGGCAGGTGTGAGGTGGTTCCTTATTGTCATTTTGATTTGCATCTCTCTGGTGATTAGTTGCCAGAAGCCAATTCCAGCATGTCATAATTGCAAGAGTTTCATCGAAAGATTGATGGAACTTGGGGACTCAACAGAAGATCAGACACATTGTAGTCACCTTTGGGAATGGCTGATGGCATTTACCCAAACCTGAATAGGATACATTAAATTGATTGTTGGTTGCCAGACAGCTCAGGGCATCTTAATCTACATGTTATTGCCTCCTACTGGCCAAACACCTGAGCAGCCATAGGCTAATTCTTTCATTCTGACAATGCCTCTGTATAGGAAACCCTGACCCTTTGAAGTATATATCTCTGCCTCGCCTCAGGACAAATTGTGTTAATAAAAAGCATGGGGTCCTGAGACAAGGGGATCTTAGATCTTAGTTTCCTTTAAACGAGGCTCCTCTGACCCCTAAATGCCTTTCAAAATTATATTTCGTCTCTGGACTCCTATTTAATCTACGCACAGCCTTCTCCAGATTGCTGAACCCTTCTTGATGCTGGGACAAGAACCCCAGCATTAGTGACTGAGCATTTTTTCATATGCCTTTTGGCCTTTTGTATATCCACTTTGAAGAACTATCTATTTAGGTCTTTTGACCATTTTTAAATTGTATTGTTTTCTTCCTTTTGTTAAATTGTTTTCTTAACTTTGTGCTTTATCTCAGAGTATTTCCTCAGGTGGAAATGTTCTTCCCTTTCTTTGTCTAAATACTGTCATTTTAGGAGATCTTTCTAGCCACTTTAACTTATTTATTACTTTTTCATTGTTTTTTTTTTTTGAGAAATTTATATATCTTAAATCTAATGTGACTCTTCCCCCTTTTTTCTTCTCATAAGTGAATGGTGGTGATGGGGTCCCCTGGAATGAAAAACTCATTACTCCCCCCGCCCCCCCCCCACACACACTCCCCACTCCTCCACCAGGAGCTCCCCTCAGCAATTGCCCCAATTGAACTTCAGTCTCACCCATGGTCATGTTCCCATACTAGAGTGGCCACATCCAATAACCTCTTGCCTCATTTCAGGTATCTTGAAATGGTCATACCATCTTCAGAATTTTAAATGTATGTAGGATCTGTAGTGATAACACCTCTTTCATCCCTCATGTTGTTAATTTGTGTTTTCTTTCTTTCTTTATTAATCTAGCTAGCAATGTATGGATTTTGTTGATATTTCAAAGATCTAATCTTTCGTTTTGTAAACATTCCCTATTATTTGTTTTCTATTTGATTTATTTCTGCTTTTTTCTTTATTATTTCCTTCCTCCTACCTTTTTGGACTTTATTTGCTTTATTTTTTTTCTACCTTCATAAGGTGGAATCTTAGATCATAATTTATACCTTTATTGTTTTTATAATACACATATTTAAAGATCTAAATTACCTCCTAAATATCTCCAAATACTCAGGGTTTCCCCCTATATTTTTCTGTTATTTCTAATTTAATTCTATTATTCTTAGAGACATATTATGCATAATTTCAATCTATTAAAATTTATTGAGATTTATTTCGTAGCGTGGTGATGTTCTATCTCGATGAATAAATCATGTAATCACCATAATGTCTGTGTCTATGAGGGTTTTCTTTTTTTTTTTTATGGGAGAACTAGTGATTTTGATTTGTTTGGAATTAAATCCCTGTATTTCTAAAGTCCCATTTCCCTTAGTCCAGTCATAGAAGAATGTAGCTGGGGTTTAGTAGAGCTAGGCAAAGCCAGTGTCAAGAGTTTCCTTTCCGTGTTGGAGCTGGTCCAGTACATAGCATCAGGCTAGTTGCAGTCCATTAGTCCATTGCATGTGGGTGAATGCCAGGAAGCCAAGCGTGAGCCATGAGCCAAGCATACAAAAAGAACCAAGAGCATAAGAGCACAAGAGAATAAGCTTCTTTGTTTGGGGAATTATGTATCCCAAATCTTCCCGGGGATTGCAGTGGCCATGGCCATTCTGGCCAACCATCTCTATCCTCAGGTGTGATTGTTAGTCAAGTACCTCCCCTAGTCATTCCAACTTTACTGGACATGTGCCTATTTTCCCTTTGTCCAGTCCCCTTCTCCCAATGTTTTGCAGGGAACATGCCTATAATGTCTGGCCTTTCCTTAGTTTTTTTTCCTATATTACTAATAATTAGATAATTACAATGGTATCATTATAATAGATTAAGAACTTGGAAAGATTATTATCTTCCCCAGCTCTTTCCCTGAAACTCAGTTTCTTCTCAAGTTGATTTTTATTTTCCTGCCTTCCTTTTGTTATCTACTCCTCTGTCTTTGAGAAAAATTTAAATTTGAGATTTAAAAATATACAACTAGACCATGATCTCAATTAATTTATTTTTAATTATAAATTTGAGTCCTTTAACATGCTTTATGATTTCTTATTTCTTACTTTGCTTCTATTGCTTCTACCACTTATAGTTTCTTATTCTTTTTAAAATTTTAATTTTGTTTATTGTCGACAGTATTACAGATGTCTCCCCCCCCCCATTTTGCCCCTTTCTACCCAGTCCCGCCCCCTCCCCTTACCCCCTCCCCCAGGTCTTCACCATGCTATTGTCCATGTCCATGGGTTTTGCATATAAGTATATAAGTTCTCTGGTTTCTCTCTCCTATGAGGGTTTTTTTTTCTTTGCTTAATCCCTTCCCCTTTTTCACCCAGTCCCCCAACCGTCCTCCCATCTGACAGCTGTCAGTCTGCTCTCTGTATCTATGAGTCTGTTTCTATTTTGTTAGCTTATTTTGTTCATTAGATTCCACACATAAGTGAAATCATACAGCACTTGTCTTTCTCTGACTGGAATATCTTCATCACTTCATTTAGTTGTCCTCAGAAGCAGCTTTATTTCCTTGTGGTTGGCATGATGGCTTCCAGTGGCAGTGCGGGCTAGACATTTCAATGTCAAGAGGATCTGTTAGAAACTGTCCCCTCAATATGAAATGGAAGATCTTACCTTCAGTCTGATTAAACCAATTGTATCACTTGCCTATCCCTTGACCAATAACCAGTCATTCCCAGAGGAATCCTGTATGGTGACTGGTTTAGAGATCAGTATCATTTTCTGATATTGGGAGTAGGGTGGCTATCTGAACAAAAATGGGTTTTGTTACAAAGATGTCAGAGGGGAATAAATATTGAGTAGACACATAGTAACATTATTTACTATGGAGTGTTTTTTAAACCATATTAAAAATGTAAATAAAACTTTGGCAGGTTAAAGTCCAGTGATAGAAATGTAAATTAAGAGTTTTCAAGCAAATGGTCAGAAAAACCTATTTTATGCTTTCTTATCTACAAAGTAAGTATGTTTCTATTTCTGATATGGTACCAGAGCTAATTGATCTGGGGTTCATTTTCATAAATACTATAAAGTACATCTATACAAAACCTCCTAAGCTTTTGGTTAGTTTATTTATTCTGTAAAATATCAACTTAGTTGTAAGGCATTGCAATCTTTGGAAATTTAAGAAGTCAGTCATCAATGTTGGATCAATGAAGATTACTCAGTGTATACCTATTTTATTTCTTCATTTCCTCTGATGTAAGACACCATTCAGATAGTCCTTATGTTCAAGCAGCTCAAATATGATTAGCTTATATTATTTCTTTGTAAAAGAGCTATTCTGGGAATTCATAGTTTAATGATAGGCCCCCATGATAATGTGCTCAGTTAGCCAATAGATTCCAAAGTGATGGAATATATCAATGACAAACCTATTTGTTGCATGGGAAGAAAATAATAGAACTTCTATTCATATTTTTATCTCATCCTTTTAAAGTTCTATATCTTAGGACAGTTTTATAGTATGCATAATATATCAACACCACACAGAGTACGTGTATGCAATCTAATTTTTTCCTAGTATAGGTGTGTGGTTTGAAGAGTGAACTGGATTAGTCTGGTTTTGGAACACAATTTAGGTGACCTATCAGTCCCGAGGCTCGTTGCTTCATGGAGGGAAGGTATTTGGACTTCAAGCTTGACACGAAAAAAGTAAATGATAATAACAACGATTATGATGATCATGGAACTGTAATCGGAACCAAGGTTTAGCTGCCTGCACCATGAAAACCAAACTTGTGAGACAGATACTGGTGAAAAAGGTTTATTCAAGTACTGGTCACCTGAGAAGATGGGGGACTCTTTTTTCTAAAAATTATTCTTTATTGTTGAAAGTATTACATATGTCAAGATGGGGGACTCTTGTTACAAAGCCCATCTCAGCATCTCAGTGCAGGCAGGGGTTTTATAGGGAGGGAGAGGGAAAGCAGAACAAAGAGATCAGTGGCAGTGTCCTTGCTGGTCCCAATATGGATCTGTAGTGTCAGCATATGGAACTGGTCAGTGCTAGCCAATTCCTGCCGTTGGGGGAGCTGGGTCAACCGAAGTCACAGTCATGGCCCTGTCTTGTACAAGCAGGAACTGGAACTGCTGATGCCTGCAATATGCTTATAAGGAAACTGCAGTGTGTGAGTTCCTTTTATCAGCTTGTTAGTACACTTTATTCTAATTCCGTTTCATGGTTAGTTGGAGTAGAATAAAGTTTTTATTCTCTGTTACAGAATGATCAAGATGAAAATAATAATAGCTAATGTTTACTGAGCACTTACAAGACACCAGGCACTATTCTAAGTACTTTGCATCCTTTACAAATCTCTGAGGTAAATACTATTACCTATTTTACTAGTAAATTCCATGAGAACAGAGACCACTCCAGTATTTTCTCTTTTTTTCTAATTTTTCAAAATTTATTTATTCATTTTTGATAGAGATAGAGATGGATAGATAGACAGATAGAGAGATGCATTCATTGGTTGATTTTTGTATGTGCCCTGACCAGAAATCGAACCCACAACCTTGGCATATGGGTCAGCACTCTAATCAACTGAGCTACCTGGCCAGGGCCATTTCAGCTTTTTCTTCCCTGTGCATTCCCTGGATTTAGCAAATAATTGGTGAATAAGATAAATTTTATTGTTGCCAGCTTTCTCAGCGAAAGGAGCAACATGGATTTCAGGGCCAGAGTGCGGGGGTCAGGTGGCCTGTGGCTTCGCGTCCTTGGGGGTCAGCCAAGCCCGCGAGCCCTGAAAGGAGCCAAGAGAGGCTGCAGCTTAAATCTCCGCGCCGAGCCCTGGCCGGTTTTGCTCAATGGATAGAGCGTTGGCTTGCGGACTGAAAGGTCCTGGGTTCAACTCCGGCCAAGGGCACATCCCTAGTAGGAGGCATGTTGGAGGCAGCCGATCCTGCCCAGACCCAGAAAACAAAAAGCGGAGATTTTTGAGGAGTCGAACTCCTTCCTGGCAGGAGCCTCAACACTAGGAAGCTGAAGCCGGACCACCGGGCGGGGTCGCTCTAGTCCACGTGGGGCAAGCACGTCCCGCAGCTGACGCTCTAGCCGCCAGAGGAGGCGCCGCCGGAAGTCTCGACTGCTCCCGGGGGCGTGCGGCCCGCAGGCTCGCCCCGCCCCCTCCTCACCTGCGGCTCCAGCCCTGCTGCTCTCCGTCTCCTGCTCCTTCTGCCTCCCGCTCCTTCTGCCCCGGACAAGTTAGATTCACCCCAGGGAGAAGGAGCCTGGTCCCTCCTGCGCCCCGAAAGGTTAGTTCCGGCAGCCGGGAGGCCGCGGCTGCGTGCGGGGCGGGCCGCTTGAAGGGCGCCCGGCCCCTCGAGGGTCATCCGCCGCTGGTCGCTCGCTCCCTCCGCTGCGCCGGGCGCCGGAGGCAGGGTTCCGCCCTGGGGATGCGGCTAGGGGGCCTCCCCCCCCTCCGCCCCCCGCGAGTTGTGAAGCGCCTGTAGCTGATCTAGTTGTGCGGTCCCAGGAGCACATTGTGAAGAGTTGGGGGAGTTGGGTCCCCCGAGAGGTGTAACCGGGCACTCGGTGGTGGTCCTGAGTTGCACGGGGAGAAGGTCCCTGCCAAGATAGTTGTAGAGTTTTCTGGCCAATGGTCACAACACCTTTTGCCCGACCACACGTGAGCGCCATCCAGGGGCTGACTGTCGGTATGATTTCAGTGTAGGGCGCGGTGCACGTGCATGTATGTGTATGTGTGTCAGTCTTCGTGCATGTGCGTGTGCGCGCGCGCGCCCGGTCTGCTGAGTGTAATTTTTAAAATCTATTAAAAATCTGCCCTGGCTGGTTTGGCTCAATGGGTAGAGCGTCAGCCTGCAGACTGAAGGGTCCCAGGTTTGATTCTGGTCAAGGGCACATGCCTGGGTTTCGGCTTGATCCCCAGTAGAGGGCATGCAAGAGGCAGCCAATCAATGATTCTCTCTCATCATTGATGTTTCTATCTCTCCCTCTCCCTTCCTCTCTAAAATCAATAAAATATGTTTTTTAAAAAATCTTATATTTTGATATTTGCTTGTCTGTCTTCCCCATCTCCTCCCGATTCTCACCTGAGGGGCATTGCTCTACTTCAAGGTGTTCTCTTTGGGTAGAAGTAGCAACGCTCTATTTAAACCGCGCATCTGACTAGCAGCCCGTGTTCCTCTGCGCAGAATTTGGCTGGCACTCCCATTGACTCGGGTGAATGAAAAGCCCTTAGCCTGGCTGAACACCCTTCAAGGTCTCGGTTCTGCTGAACTTCTCAGTCTCATCCTTCAAGGAAAACATCCCTAAACGGACACACTACTCCCCCCATGTCAACCTGCAGTAATCTCATCACTTTGGATATGACAGAGTTGTATCATGGTTTAGCCATGTTTGAAATTTACCCTTTCATTTAGTCAGAATTTGTTGAATGCCTAACATTGCCAAACACTGTTTTAGGAGCTGAGGATATAATGGGGGGGGGGGGGGGGGCCGGGAATACAGTCTACAGTTCTTTAAAAAAAAACCAAAACAAAACAGCAACAAACAGCTTAATTGTGATATAGTTCGCATACCATAGAATTAACCCATTTAAAATGTACATTGATTTTTTTTTTTAAGATACATTCACAAAGTGGTAAAGCCATCAACACCGTTAACCTAAAAATAAAGACCTTTCGAAGTGAGAGGCAAGCAGCATTTATTTGTGACCAAAGCATTCAGGTAGAAGCCCAGGGTTATTTATGAGAAGGGGAAGGGGAACAATTACATCAATAGAAAGAAGGCATTTCTGTTGGTGCAGATTACTTAACATAGCAATGCTAATGCTAAACAGTATTTTAAATTTTCAATTCAGATGTCATCAGCCCAGTAGTCATACTATCTGCTTTCTTGTTATCTTTGCAGACAGTTCCTTTGGGACACAATGTTGCTTTCCGCCCCATCTAAAGATTCTTTTGCTCTGTTTTAATATTCCAAGATTTGAGGCTTAAGACATACAAGGCAGTTCCTCTGGGATAGCAACTGCTTTTACACCATGATCAAGTTTAAAACATTTTCTTAACCCCGAAAGAAACCCTGAATCCATGGGCAGTCTCTTCTGACTTTCTCCCCAAACCCCTGCACTCCTGGCCCTAAGTACTAATCTACTGTCTGTATATTGCCTACTCTGGGTAATTTATATAAATGAAATCATACAGCGTGTGGTCTCTTTTTAAAATATATATTTGAAGGTTTTTTAAAAATCATTTTATGTACAAAGAGATAGCATTCTGTCATAAGGTGGATGTCTTGAACAACCCATTCATGGAAGTTCACTTAGTCCAACTTAGTGAAACCTATGTCCTTCGGGTACTGATGGAAACACTGGCGACACATGTTGGGGCTGTACGTCCGGATTAGACCATGGCGGTTTGAACAGATGTGGCAAGAACGAGCATCCTGGCCGAATTTCCTTGGATGGCTCCAGTAGAGTTGCTGGCGACCCATCTTGCTCACTCTGTAGCAACGAGGCAAAAGGAAAGAGCTAGCGCACGCATGGCTTCTTAATATTTTTATGTTTAGTCTTTTTTGATTGTCTTTCACTTCACATTTATGTCATCCATGTTGTAGCAGGTATCATTACTTAATTCCTTTATATTGCTGGATTATATTTCATTTTATGGATATACCACCGTTTACCCATCGGTCAGTTCATGGACATCAGGATTGTTTTGGCTAATATGAATAACGCTGCTGTGAACGTTTATGTATAAGTTTTAATGCAAGCATCATGTCTTCATTTCTCTTGGGTATATACCTAGGAGTAGAATTGCCGGGTCTTAACATCTGAAGGAATTGCCAGACTGTTTTCTAGAGCCGCTGCACCATTTATATTCCCATCAGCAGTGTATGCTGGTTCTGATTTCTCCACATCCTTGTCAGCACTTGTCAGTAGTTGTCTTTTTTATTCTAGCCATCCTCCTGGGGGTGAGCTGTGTCTGGTGGTTTTGATGTGCATTTCTCTGGTAGCCAGTGATGTTGAACATCTTTTCATGTGCTTATTGTCCATTTGTATATCTTTGGACAAATGTCTGTTTATATCCTTCGTTCAGTTTTAATCAGGTTATTATTCTTTTCATCATTGAATTGTAAGAATTCTTTATATATTCTAGAGTGTTTTTTTAAATTATATTTTTATTGATTTCAGAGAAGAAGGGAGAGGGAGAGAGAGATAGAAACATCAATGTTGAAAAAGAATCATTGGTTGGCTGCCTCCTGCATGCCACCCACAGGGGATCCAGCCCACAACCCTGGCATGTGCCCTGACTGGAATCAAACCTGTGACCTCCTGGTTCATAAGTCAATGCGTAACCACTGAGCCACATTGGCTGGGCATATATATTCTAGATGTAAGTCCCTTATCAGATATATGAAAGCCTTGTAGATTATGCTATAGTTCCTTTAAATGAAAAGCATGTGAGGTTAATATTTACTCTCTCTGAAGACCATGGTTAAGGTCTGTGGGGGCAATTCAGTGAGTAAGTTGAACAATAACTGCTGTGTGTAGAAGACCAGGCCCAGGAAAAAGCCATAAAGAATATGTGTACAGCATTATGAGATTTGAAAATGAAGCCGGAAGAAATAGTTTATATAATTTGTTTATTCCCTATTGAATTTTGTGTTTTCCTTACTGATTTGTAAGAGTTTTGTATAGAGATGTTCACCTATTTTGACTTAGATATGTGGCAAATATTTTCAGTCTATTTGCCTATTAAATTTTGTTTTTTATCTTTTACTATACTGATGTCTTACATTTTTTTTGTGTAGTCAGTGTTTTCCTTTTGTAGGCTTTTGTGGGTGTAGTTTGGGATACTGCTTTAAATTATATGCGTTATAGAAACTAACATAGTAGTTCCCTGGTTAGTGTGACATATGCATTCCTAGTACATATTTAACTTAGAATGTTTATTATTATAGACATTGCCTCCTTACCTACCTGCCTTGAAAAATATGCTATAATCTGCTTCAGTTTTGTTGGTTCATTTAATTTTCTATTTCAAACAGACTTGTAGAAGTTACTCCTTTATTCTTTTATTCATGTTTAATATACTGTATTAAATTTGTGAGAGCTGTACTGGACAGTTGTCATCAAGTAGTGGTACTTATTTTATGTTAATAGAAGTTTATTTGAGGATTTAAAAAATATATTTTTATTTATTTTTAAAGAGAGAAGAAGGGAGAGGGATAGAAACATCGATGAGAGAGGAACATCATCGATTGGCTGCCTTCTGCACTGTCTCTACTGGGGATTGAGCCTGTAACCAAGGTAAGTGACCTTGACCAGAATTGAACCTGGGACCCTTTAGTCCGCAGGCCAATGCTCTATCCACTGAGCCAAACCGGCAATGGCTCTTTGAGGATTTAACATGTACAGAGCTTGGATGTAACTATATTGGTTCTATATTGATAGGGACATGCTGGGAATACAGTTTTATAAAATCTGATTAACATTTTTATATTTGTTTTTCTCATTTCGTAGGTTTAACTCAAATATTTTTATATTTTTTTATTTCGTAGTGGTAATTCAAATATTTTTAAGGTCGCTGAATATTTTGAGAAACTGAGGAAAGTTATATTACCATAGCTCTCTAGTTGCATATCTTTATTTTACATACAATTTCTAGTTCTCCCTATGGCCTGATTTGTCAGGAGGATTTTGTGTTTCTTGCTTCACTGCTTAAGTTGTGGTAAAATATACATAACACAAA